>NC_051157.2:67935146-68121545 GCF_013339745.2 Dermacentor silvarum | reverse complement strand
CCTTGCAATTAGCTCTGAAATCTGACGTTGACGCGGAGCTGCAATTACACGCTGCTGTACCGCCTGATTTGACCTCGTTGACGAATTCAGTTACGTTCTTGTCTTGCGGCGTGTAGTTGTGTCAGTCCGGCTCGTCTTTCGCGTTTTGCTAGCGTGTGCGTGTGCAGCTTCCTATGCACGACGGTTGCTCATGTCATCGACGTTGGTAGTCGTGATGGAGAGAGACGTGCCACCAGGCGTCAGCGTGGGGTGCATCAACGCCTAAGGGCGCTTTAGCCACAAAACACCAATATACATTATATCAATGTGCAATAAACATTACACTACTTCTGTGAAGACACGTTTCACTTTCGTGTTCTAAACCGATTCCTATATAAGAGGGATCAACCACATTTTTTTACAAACCATTCCGCTCAACTTCATATTTAATGTTGCTTTAAGAATAAGTAAAAAAAAACTCTGTACTGGATTCAATATTCGGTGACCGTGTTTTCCCGAATTTTTATGCTCTATTCAATTTGGCAATTTTACTATTCGAACAGGCCTGATTTCTGACTTATTTAAAAAATAACTACTGAACCCTCAATTTTAACACGAGAGTGTTGTTATGCGGGGTCCACCATCAACTGCGTGTAACGATGTGACGCCGGCGCGAACGCGTAAAATGCTTTTCCTCTACAGGGATGGCATCGCCATTTTAGGAACGGTGAAGCGAAGTGGTGCATCATGAGACTAATTGAGCGCTGAAAGTGAGCGCTTCGGTAGTCTCACCGCAGCGGAGGCTCTAACGCGACGTATATAGCCCGGTGTAGGTCGTGTAGGCCTTCTGCTGAGGTCACGACGCAGTAGCCGCACATTGTTTGTCTTACGTGTCCGGTTAGCCTATGACGCCCCGTCGCCTACGGAGTGTAGCTTAAACATGCATCATCAGCAGTGCTTACACGCCGCCTACTGCCTCGCTTGCGATGACAACTAAGAAAACTGCTGCGCTAAGCGGCGCTGAAAGGTAGCGATGTCGACGCGCGAATCTCGCTTTGGTCCGGCGAGAGACACGCCAACATGGCGCAGTACGCCTACGCGCGTTCGCGGGGCACGCCGCGAACTCTGCTACTCGCATTCCTAAAGCTGAGCGCGTCGCAACTGGCTGCCCAAGACACAAGCTGAGCGCGTCGTAACTGGCTGCCCAAGACACAACTAATCCGGACCAAAAAGCGACTCGGCGGCAGTACGCCGCTCGTCAAGCAATCCTGCAACACGGTAGCCGACCCGTAAATCGTGCGCAATTCGCTGCAACGGATCATGAGTTCACGAAACAAACATGCAACATCTTCTGTGAAGACACGCTTCACTTTTGTGTTCTACCGATTCCTATGAAAGAGAGATCAACCATAATTTCTTTACTTAGATGAAGATGACGTAAATTGTGTGCGGTTTCTCTGCGATGGCTTTTTATGACGGCAGGGTCGCACAATGGGCAAAGTAATGCTATCACATTAAAAATAAGTGCCGGCAGCCTGCGTAAAGCGTTAGAACTGCCCCTCGTAATACGACATAATCATCAGCACGGTTAAAGAGGCCCTGGGTTCAGCGTGTTCGGACGTTTTATATGTACCTTCGCCGCTCTAAGACCGTCTTTCCCGATTCGGCTATAAAGAATGACTCAACAAACTGCCATCTGTTTTTCCCATCACAAAATGAAGATTTGGCGCCTTTGATCCTTTCTAGTCAAAATATTTATCCATCACAAATTTCATAGATTGCTTGTTTGACTTCATTTCTTTTCCTTTCCGTTTCGCGCTGCAGCATTTAGTTCGTATTTCCACGGGGCCAAGGCCAAACGCGCCTGGTTCTATTCACTTTTAAATAGAATTTCGCGACGTGCAGAAATATAACAGCACTCACCTTGAACCGATTGTTGTAATAGAAGAAGAGCCTGAGAAGGGCCAAAATTTGGTCCGTAGCGGCAGTCCCCGTCAGAGCTGCAAGTATCGATGGCGGATGCCAAGATTCGTAGAGCGGCGGGCTTACCAGGAAGGGGGGAACCACCACCTCGCGTGCCGTTAGACCTTGGTACAATAGGACACCAGCGAGCCCGGGCACGTGATAGATGCTGTGTTGCGGCTGACGCAGCGACTTCTTGAAAAACATGACTGTGGCCCGGGCTCCGCTTCGGTACGAATCGAAGAATGTCGCGGCCGTGGAGTTGGGAAGATAGTCATACGCATCGTCGAGCATATCCCACGTGTAGGTCATGTTGAACGCGTTGGTCGCCAGTGCTGTCGTGATGGTATTCGCGAGCTTCTGAGTCGACTCTCCGTACGTGCGTATCCAAAAGCTCACCGACTGTGCGCTCAAGCGGACTATGTTCCACGAGGGCACGGGGTCTTCTTGAGTTTCCTGCTGGAGCCGCCACCCGACAAGTGGCATCAGAGCCTCAATCGCTTCGGTGCACTTGAGGAAACGGTAGTCTCGTCTGCTCTCTTCTCGATTCATGTCACCGAGCATGCTGCTCGTCAAATATTGGGAGAGCATCGGCGACAGCGCCCAAACAACGTAGGCGCCCAGGAACAGTTTAAATCTATCCTGGAACTCGCCCCTACTCAGGTACATCGCGTCCAGCTCCGCGAATAAGTTGGGCTGAAGGTTCAGTACCTCGTCCTGTGGCCAAAGCTGCGACTCATCGGGAAGGTGGCCGTTGATTGCCCGCCGCAGGTCAGGATCGCTCAGATTGTTGTAAGCAGGCGTGACGGAATCGGACCAATGACTCCGCACGAGGTCGACGATGGCGAAGTGGATGTCTAGCACGTCGCTGATCATGCGGGAGTAGGACTGCCCTTTGCGACCCACGACCTCAGCGCAGCGTCTCAGATAGACGTATTCTTTTTCTCCAGCCCGGAGTGCATCGATGTCGCTAATCCACGCCATGCACTGCGGGTCGAGTGTCATGTAGATGGTGTTCTCGGAAAGGCGGGACGGATGGCGGCCCACGTAGAAGGCCCAGAACATTGGCATACCAAACTCGAGCGACGCCCGCACCAGGATGTTGAGGAGCTGCGGCCGAGATGATGATGATTTTTCCGGCCAAGGGAGACCCAGCTGACTGAGAAATGTTCTCATCGCGTCGATCCCTTCCCGCTCAGTCTGCGATCGAGAGGCGGCAACGTAAACATGCAAGCAACTACGCATGAACAACCAGCAGACAAGGTTGGACAGGTTGATGTATGCTAAGCATATATCATGTGTCCCAGCCAACGTAAGCCAAGCTGTTCCAAATAAAATAAAAAGAAATATCGTGGTGCAAGATAGGATTACAAGATCTGTGGTGTTCGGTCCTCAGAGGTCTGACGAATGAACTTATATAATCGTAACTTGCACTGGTCTTATAATCGTATCTTGCACCGTGTTTTCTCAATCTTTTTTTTTTTCCTTGACCAGATTGGCTAACGTTAGCTGGGACACCCCATACACGAGAGGGACCCCAAAAGAAACCGCGCTTTCACCCATCCGATAAGCGTACTTCCATGTCCCACCACTAGGTGCGGCTATCTATAGCTGGATGGATGGATGGATGCTATGAGCGTCACCTTTGAAACGGGGTGGTGGGTTGCGCCACCAAGCTCTTGTTATTATTTTGCCTAATTTCCTAGCTTTATTTTCGAGAAACACACGAATACAAAAAATTCCAGGCATCAACCTTTTTGAACCATTACTGGGAACTGTTTCTGTACGTCTCCGCTGTTTGTGTTCTCCCTACTTTTCTGCCACCAAACCTCCAACCGCCTCTTACTAATCTCTGCAGCTGACATGTTTACTTTGCCCGTGCTATCCCTGAACCCAAGGACTTCAAGGAGGTCAGAGGAGCCTAGACTTGCAGCTGGGTAGATTTCTTCACATTCCAATAAAACATGTTCCACCGTTTCCCTAGCTTTACCACAGAAAGCTATCTGCTATATACCAGTGCCCTGGCGGAAGCCATCGTAGAAGCAATTCATTCTGCACATCTCTTTATTCTGAAGTGGTTTAACACAATACGGCTGCGAAACCATCATGTGAAATCGTAAGAATCATCGTGTCTGCATCAAATTTTGTTTTCTGGAAAAAACGTTCACGGAAACTCATGGAATGCTTCAAGAAGCCTTCAAGGAACAAGCCTTGAGCCGTACTCAAGTCTATGACTTACATGTATCGTCGATTCAAAGAAGGCAGAATGAGCATTGAAGATAAACCTCGTTCGGGTCGCCCTTCAACCAGTCGGACCAACGAAAATGATGATTTGATTCGTGAAACGATCAACCAAGATTGACGAATGACAATCTAAGAGTTATCTGAGAACATAGGAGCGCATACTAACGAATTTTGATTGAGGAAATGCAAATGAGGTGAAAAAAACGTTGAAGGGGCAGCGTTTCCATGATGTATCGGCATTAAAGCCGTTTCGCAGGTGGCCCTCGACAGCATCACAAACGAAGAGTTCCTAGGATGCATCGAACAGTGAAAAAAAAGAAACGAATGGATACGTGCATTGCAGCTCAAGGAGACTACATTTAAGGCGACTAACTTGTTTTCCCCTTAAAAATGAATAAAAATGCTTATATCGAAAAAAGCAGTGCACAATACTGTACAGCTTGGTACATACCCAGCGAAGTAAGGACAAACGAATTTTAAAGAAAAGACAAAGCTGAGGCAAGAACTAAACAGTGCTCACTAGACGCTATGTCACTATAGAAAGACACGCACACACATGGCTTATATATACAGGGTGTCCCAAATAAAAGTAACCCATGACTTAAAACGACGGAGTGGGCAATGGAGCTGAAACCAGCTGAGTAGTGTTGAGAATCGCGCGGCCTAGTCCACGGTATTTTCGTTTCGCAAAGTCAATTAATTAGTATAACACATTGCCTAACTTTTTAAATATTGGCTTCATCAAGAAGGTGCCAATACGACAGTTGCAGATCAGATTTAAATAAAAAAATACACCGACGATTACGATACAACCTAAAGCGAAATTTGAGCGCAGCTCTACACGTTTTCATTTCATGATATATGGGCTGGCGCGGACAATCTGTCTCGTGAGGCACGTTGCAAACTGAGCGAAGTGTGGCGCGAATACTTGGCTAATCTTGAATATCGCGACAGCCAGCGTGCGGGTGACGCGCACCAGCCGCCGCCGACAGACCGCGCTACTTTGGCGTCATCTCGTAGCCATCGTCACCTCACTACCCCTTTCTTCTCACCCATTTCCCATACCCTCATCCTCTACTTTCCACATCGTGGTTTATGCTGCAGCTTCGTCCGCTATCCTCCTCGCGTCTTTGTTCCCCTGCTGTGCTACGCGTTCGCTTTTTCATTTTTCGCTCGGTTACGCCGCCGACACTCGCCGCAGGAACGGGCGCCTGAGAGCTGTGCTCTGAAATGGCCGACTGAAGTGTTTGCAACTAAGTACCATTGATGGCGCTTCTTCTATTTGCCTTTAAAGAAAGCCCGCAAAATACAAAAACAAGCGCGTGATAGTGCAACTACGGAGTCCAACTCGTCCAACTACGCTTTCTTGAAGTAAAACCAGCTCCATCAATGGTACCTAGTTGCAAACACTTCAGTCGGCTATTTTATAGCGATAGCAATTATATGGACACTCCAAGCGCATTTATGTCGTCGGCGTCGCTGTCGCCGTGAGGTTCCGTATAAAGCCCAACGGTGATAAAATCGCCGCCGCGCGCCGTACGCTATGTGTGCGAGTGAAAGCGAACGAGGGTGAGCAGGCCATCGCGGCTCAATGTAGCGCACACGAGGGAGGAAGGTAGGCCGGAAGCGCGCGGTCTTGTTTCGCTCGCGAGGCACGGGGGCGAGGCGACGGAGAGGGAGGGGGGTTGCGTTGCGGAGGGGGGGGGGGGGGGTTCCCGTCGGCTGCTGCTCACAGCGCGGCCGCGCTGGCGCCGTATCTTGAAAGCGATCTGTGAAGTGCGCGCCCGCGCGGGCCTCATCTTCAAAGCGATCTGCGATGGGGACAAAGTGCATGCGCCGAGTGCCGGTAGCTTCGTATGCGCTGCTCCTTCGATGTTGGCGTTGAAGCGAGACGAGAGACAGCGCGAAATTCAATTTGCCCGCTGCTAATGGCGCGCTTTCTCACTCCGGCGTTTTCACAGCGAATTTCCGCGGTCATCGAGCGAGATGTGTTCATGTTTACCTATGCGCGCGAGACACCGTGCTTGTCTAGATAGTAAGCGAATGTTTACAACTTTATACAGCTCTTTACTATTTTGCTATCGCAATCGATGCTTCGCCTTTTGGGCGAAACTGCAACTTTTTTATATGTGATCTACAACATTCATACTGGCAGTTTTTTGATGAATCCAATGTTTGAAAAGGTATGCAATTACTTTATACTAATCAATTGACTTTGCAAATAGAAAAAAAAATATCGCAGACTAGGTCGCGCGATCCTCAACACCCCTGAGTTCGTTTCAGCCCACTAGCACACTCCGTGGTCTTTAAAGCCTTGGTTACCTTTAGCTGGGACACCCTGTATACTGACATGCGCATATGTATATAGTTTATATTTTCAGTGAACGTTTATTGCGATAGCAATTATATCGTCACTGCAAGCGCATTTCTGCCGTCGCCGTGGTCGTGGACGTCGCTGTGAGGTTCCGTATAAGGTCCAAACGAATAAGTAAACTGTACACGAATAAAGTAAAGAAATAACTGTACAATTGCCTAACTCTAATTTTACACACACACACACACACACACATACAACACACACACACACACACACACATATATATATATATATATATATATATATATATATATTGCAAGGTTATTGATGATACTGCTCTGGTATCTTTTGTAACAAAGCTTAACTTATATTTTTGTGCGCAAAGTTAAGCTGATGCGCGTGCGTTTTTGCAAACAAGTCTATGCCATGTGACCTGTGAAAAAAGCATGGAATGTGCACTTTTGGTAAAGAAGGGATCAAAGTGACTGTCTCTCCTTCAGCAAAAAATATGGAGAGTCTTATATAGTTGCTTTCGTCTGCATTCTAAACCAATAGCACATTGAGCAGCCGAGCGAAATAACATGTTCGGTTAAGCTCGCTCACACCACTGTAGCAGCAAAGCTATGTTCGGATTTTTACAACGCTGATTTCTCGAAGTTGCGCGGTTTAGTTCTCCGAATAGTAATCTTTTAAATTAAATTATGGGGTTTTACGTGCCAAAAGCAGTTCTGATTATGAGGCACGCCGTAGTGGGGGACTCCGGAAATTTGGACCACCTGGGGTTCTTTAACGTGCACCTAAATCTAAGTACACGGGTGTTTTCGCATTTCGGCCCCATCGAAATGCGGCCGCCGTGGCCGGGATTCGATCCCGCGACCTCGTGCTCAGCAGCCCAACACCATAGCCACTGAGCAACCACGGCGGGTAGTAATCTTTTAGCAGCAGCAAGAAAAAATTTAAAAGTAGGAAGAGCATATAAAAATAGGCTATATATATATATATATATATATATATATATATATATATAGTACATAAAGGGATCAACTTATATACTTTCTCCAAAGCACCTCCACAAGAGAAAGTACGTACGTCACAGCGTGTTGCATGTGACCATGCCCGTGTCACTTACCTTGGCTGAGGCATCGGAATATCAATCCTGCAACTTTTCCCTTCGCCTTCGTGGAACGCTGGGGGATATTCTCAAGCAGTATGCCATTGATGACGCGCCGCGTGAACATTATTCGGTACCTGTCTATCGGTGTCCGGTGACCATGCTTGGCGTCCCAGCCACTGCACACGTGCCTGGGTACGAAAATTTCGAGGAACGCTTTAGAATGCGAGTTGTTATCGAAATGTTTCTTCTTTCTGGTGTTTTACAGTGCCAAAACTAGTTCTGATTATGAGGCACGCTGTAGTGGAGGGTTCCAGATTAATTTTGCCCCCCCCCCCCCCCCCCCCCCTGGGGTTCTTTAACGCGCACTCGATAACCAGTGCTTCTGGAAAGAGTGACGCGTCACTGGCACAATGCAACAATTGAGCTATACAACGCAAGCACACGGGCGTTTTCGTTTGCATTTCGCCTCGATTGAAATGCGGCCACCGCGGCCGGGATTCGATCCCGCGACCTTGTGCTCAGGTGCCACCACTGAGCCACCGCCACTGAGCCACTTCGGCGTGTATCGAAATGTTAATATCTGGCGATTCCCGAATCGACAGGCTCACAAGAAAATTTTATAGATGTGTGCATTTACCCTCAATGGCGCTTGTGTAAAATTCTTTTTTTACATTATAATAAAGCGATAGCTTTGTCTACCTCACCCACCGTTTCTGGGTTTGTTTCTCGCCATTATGCAAAGCTATGGCATCCACGAGTCATGCACTCTCGTCGGGGAGCTGGAAAGCGTATGGGCGCAGCATGTTGAGAGAAGCACGAGAGAGAAAAAAATGTCACAGTTTCGCCTTAAGGGCGAAGCAATGAATGCGATAGCAACACAGCAACGCCATACGAAGTAAGGTGAGCGGCTTTGGTAGCAATGTGAATTGTAGTAAACATCAGCTGATTAAGTAAGCAGGTGTGCTGCGCCGTAAGTAGACCGACATGAAGAGAGACTTGATGACCACGAGAAGGCGCTTGTGAAACGGTGGTGTTGATGAGAAGCGCTTCCCGTGGGCAGCGCGTGCGAAGGGACACACCTGTAGTGCTGCACTGCCGATGCGGGCAGCATTGCATGTGTAGCGTGCGTTGGAAAATGTGGCCCGACTATTACTAACTGAATGAACAAGCGTGGTGTGAGCGCGCACAAACAAACATGAATAGATCACACTGAATGACTGCAGACAACGACTGTCAAAACGCTGGCAGCAAGCATACGCCGCAGCGGGCGAAGGTACGTGCGGTCTATCGCTTCAACGGAAACTGAGCGGAGAATGCACGGCGCATAAAGGTCATAGCCGTGTGGCGATAAGAGACGGTGCGGACGAGCGACGAGCGCGGTTGTTGGCTGAGAAGTGCGCCACCCCCCGCTCCCTCCGGCGCTGGCTTCCTGCTTCCTTGCTTGCGCGTGGGAGATGAGTGCGTTCGCTCTCCGTGATAGCGCGCGTCCCCGCACGCTTCCGCTCGGGCATACGGCGCGCGGTGAAGATTTTATTTATAGGGAACCTGACGGCGACGGCGACGGCGACGCCGACGGCAGAATCCGGTTGAAGTGTCCATATAATTGCTATCGCAATAAAAACACGACGTTAGAGCGTTGAGTACAAGACGTCATAGTTGAGTACTATGGGCGCGCGCTCAATGCGTGGCGCGGTGCCAACGCGGAGAAAGAACGTCTATGATACGCAGCAGTGAAGGGGTTTAGAATGCGAGCGCACGGTGGCTCGTAAACGCGAAGCGGGGCAGCGTCGAGTAGCAACGATAAGCACCGAGAACCGCATTTAACGTTTCGTCCGGAAACGCGAAGCGGAGCAGCTTCGATACGCAGCAAATCAAGGCGTGGAAGGCGAGTGCACACTTGCTCGTAAACGCGAAGCAGAGCAACATCGATACGCAGTGATCATGATCCGGACCATGTATTTTACAGGTGCGGACTAGTAAGTTCATTTGGTGCAGCATGAGTTGGGTTCGGTGCGTATGCTGTCAATTCTTTTCGGGGAGGGGGGGCATGCATGCACTTGACTAGGGACGGGGAGAATGAGGCGTGGAAGGTGGGAAGGCTGGGCAGGCCGCATACTGACATAGAAATGTCGCGGAACTTCGAGGCCCACACACACTTTGATCGCGCCACTGTCTGCGATGGACTCTAGGTTTCAGTCGGCCGCGTCTGCGGCGTTCGGAGCGCCATACGCATGCGCTGGGAGAGGCGTTCTCCGGTGAAAACGGAGTCCAACTTCGTCAAGTGTCCGTCTCTGAACAACAGCACTCCTCTCAAACGCGCGTGCACACACAAGCACGCACACACACAAGCACGCACACACACACACACACACACACACACACACACACACACACACACACACACACACACACACACACACACACACACACACACACACACACACACACACACACACACACACACACACACACACACACACACACACACACACACACACACACACACACACATCCCACGATGTATGGGATCCACATAATATTTCTCCTCAAAAACCGTATGATTTAAATCCTCGAACATCAGCCAGCCTAAGATAACTTGCATCCGTTCAGACGACATAAAATTGTCGTTGCTTGCACACAAGAAATCCAGTTTTAGCAACGTATTATGCCGTAAGCTGCCTGTTCCTTATTATTACTTTTTTTTCAAAGCTGGTGATTGCTAGGACCAGAGTCATTTAATTTAAAAAGTATTAAAGGACAGAACTAGGACGCTATAAAGCTACTGTAGTGGAAGCACAGATGGAAGCAGTTGAACGCCTCACCCATAAAAGTCGTCGCACGGGTGCACGGTTCGGTTGAGCGAGCCTATCAGGTCCTTGGGGAGGGGGAAGCAGCCGCGCTGGCAGGCCCCGATGCGCACCACGAGGATGGTGGGAAAGGTGAACAGCGTCGCCGACATGGCCACGGCAATGGGTACCACGAACGAGATGTAGCGCAGCCAACGGCCAGGGTACGACGTGTCCTCCTCGGGGAGCAACTGCTCGCCAGAACAGCTGACTGCTGGGGGCTCCTTTCGCTCCCCCAGAGGCTGTGGCAGCTCTCCGGAGTCGTGTATTTCCGGCGAAGCCCAGCTTTTCTCCGAATGAGGTGCCCCAAAGTGTTGCGGATAATATGGCGGAGAAACGGACTCCATGGTCGCATTAGACGAACGGGAAAGCCAGAACGCTGAAGAGCGGTGAGCCCGTGCAGCCAATTACCCTTGTAGCAATTCTTCTTCTGCCATTGCTGGCTGGCTCGAGGTGGGCACTCGCGCACGCGACAGATTACAAGCTTCTTCTTTGTTTAGTGGGATCCAAAATGGCACACATTCACTGAGAAACAAACGACAACACACGCTATAATTGGGCGATAAAATAGATTGCGGGCATATGTTGTGGTGAAAAGTAAGAGAAGTTAAGCTACCTCAGGCCGACCCCCGGCCTTTTAAGTTAAGATAGAACTAAATTCGATGCGCACAATCGTCCCTATTGCCATCCTATGCAACATAAGTAATGTAATGTTAATGCGATAGCAATTATGCGGACGATCCAGGTGCATTTTCCACCGTGCTGTCCCGAATAAGGTCCAACTGTGAGAAGAGCGGCCTGCGCTCATACTGGTCACGTGATGTGCTGAGCGTGCGACTGCAAGCATGCGAGGTTATTAAGGGACTATGGCGAGGTCTAGCCGAGAAGGATGGTGGCCTGATGCACGCCATTTCTTCCATTCCCCACCATGCGCGCCGTCCTCGCGTGCGGCCAAGTTAGAGGTCACGTGATCGAGCCCGCCCTACGCGCTATCCCACAGCTGGGCTAGAGGAGATGGCGCCTCTCTCGCTAGAGGAGGAGAGTGACGCGATCTGCAACACTAGGCGTGCTGCAAGACAGCGCGCATGAAGCCACCAGCGATGTCGTCTCGGCCTTGCATGATAGCCCTTCGTCGTGGCACTTACAGATATGACCTACAACGCAGGGCGCGCGGGCAGCCATTATTGGGCTCTTCACAGTCGAAATGGTGAACCGAGCGGCAGCACGGAACGTTTGTTTTGGAACATGCACGCGCGCTCCCCTCTGCCAGCACTCCTAACCACGCCAGCGTTGTGAGAGCGGGTGCTCGCGGTCATAGATTGATACCCCTGAAACACGGGCACTCTAAAGTCCTTTAGGTAAGGGGACATCTACAGGAAAAGCGCAGTGACACGCGACAAAGGAGTATCTCCCTCCCGGCAAAGTTCCTTTGCGGGAAAGAAGATTGGGCATGTACTATTCGAGCGGAAAGGTGTACTCTCGCATACAGCAGTGCACAACTCACCAATAGAAGATAATCGGTTACATAACTACGCTGCCTCGTAAGTATTTTTTTTTACCTCGAAAATGTATTAATCTTTAGCGGTAATGCGATTTGTTGAACAGTGAAGATTTACTCTAGATATACTCTCAAATGCCCGCACCACGTCGCTAGCAGCGCCTTGTTGAATTCCGAATATGCGCATTATAAGCAATCAAAAATGGGAAAAAAATGTTTTTAGGTTCTACAATCACTAAACGTAATCTACGTGGACAGCTTCTTGTAAATGTTGTCTCTCTTGCTGCTTGAATAAGCAGCGCTTCTTTTTCTTTTTTATGCGACGTTCATTTGAGGAACCACCTAAAGAACTTAGTGCGCTATTGTGTGTCATCGGCGCAACTCCTTTCGGCAAAGGGTCCTTCGGAAAGGGGTTTCCTGCAAAGGACTTTACTTTGGCCCGTGTGTCAGGGATATGGGATGTTCGTTCCTGCGCGCGTGACAACCATGTTTGTTCACTTAGTAAGAGAATGTTCACTGCAAATTATTGGTCCATAAAGCTACACACCTTACTTCGTGTAATTGTTTAATACTTTGCTATTGTAATGGTTCGCCTTTCTCGCGAAACTGTGAAACTGTGATGCAAGTGTGCGTTTCCCTCCTAGCTCTGACGTAGACGAACACGCGGGCGCACGTGTGAAATTGAGATGAAAGGGTGAGTTCGTAGTCGTCAGCGCTTTTGTGGATCACGTGAACTCTGTGACGTCGCGTACTCATGATTTACATCTATGAAAGCCACCCCTACTGGCGGGAATTTTGAAATTCAGAATTGTGCAATGAAAATCGCTTTATGTTAAATTACTGGGGACACGATCGCGTATATGTTGGCTGCTATTGTGGTCCCTTAGATGATGTGTATTACCCAAGTCAAAGAAATCACTGGAGAAATTGGTGTCTGCGCTCCTTTAAAGGTGGCGCTATGCTTCATAAAATGCGCACCGCTTACAACTGAGCGATGCCAAAATGCAAACAGCAGTTCATACCAATACACATTGTGAGCTAAATGTCGACGCAGTAATGTCACGAAGACGAAGGTGAAGTTTGATGTTTATCGAGGGGACAGTGTTGATGATGATGTGTATGCAGCGTAGTACGACGCACAAAAGACGGTGGTAAGGTTGACTTTTATTATTGCGATAGCAATTATATGGACACTTCAACCGGATTTCTGCCGTCGCCGTCGTCGTCGCCGTCGCCGTGAGGTTCCCTATAGATAAAATCTTCGCCGCGCGCCGTATGCCCGAGCGGAAGCGTGCGGGGACGCGCGCTATCACGGAGAGCGAACGCACTCAATCTCCCACGCGCAAGCAAGGAAGCGGGAAGCCAGCGCCGGAGGGAGCGGAGGAGGGGGGGGGGGGCGCACTTCCTCTCTTCCAACAACCGCGCTCGTCGCTCGCTCGCACCGTCGCTTATCTCCACACGGCTCTGACCTTTATGCGCCGTGCATTCGCCGCTCAGTTTCCGTTGAAGCGATAGACCGCACGTACCTTCGCCCGTTGGTGCGGCGTATGCGCTTGCTGCCAGCGTTTTGACAGTCGTTGTCTGCAGTCATTCAGTGTGATCTATTCATGTTTGTTTGTGCGCGCTCACACCACGCTTGTTCAATCAGTTAGTAATAGTCGGGCCACATTTTCCAACGCACGCTACACATGCAATACTGCCCGGGTCGGCAGTGCAGCGCTACAGGTGTGTCCCTTCGCACGCGCTGCCCACGGGAAGCGCTTCTCATCAACACCACCGTTTCACACGCGCCTTCTCGTGGTCATCGAGTCTCTCTTCATGTCGGTCTACTTACGCCGCAGCACACCTGCTTACTTAATCAGCTCATGTTTACTACAATTCATATTGCTACCAAAGCCGCTCACCTTACTTCGTATGACATTGCTGTGTTGCTATCGCATTCATTGCTTCGCTCTTAGGGCGAAACTGTGACATTTTTTTTTTTTTTACATCGTTTCATTCTTGCGTCTAATGCCTAGTGGATCGATAGTGGCGTATGAGCACGTGCTCTGGCGAATGCTACGCGACGGACGTGGGTACGCACGAGCATTCGGCAAAACAGCAGCAAGAAGCATCTACGGTCATCAAAAGGTCAAAAGGTGCGCAAAAAAAAAAAGCCTTCACTTAGAAAAGAAAGAAAAACGCACGCATGAGAATGATGCGGTCTAGCATCCGCCATGAGTACGCGCTTAAGCTATACGTGCTTATAAATTATTCATCTTTTGCATCTTTGCGTCTTGAGATACTTACACCGGTGCTTCAGGTGTTCCTGCCGATTCAATACCCGTAGACAGCAGGGGGCCACCTGTTTTGGATGCCCCTCGCAAAGACATGGTCGATAATATGCCCGGACACTGCGGTGGGTGTCACGTCGGAAGGGAACTGCATGGTGAGATCCAACACGTCAATTTGATAGTACTATACCTATAACACACATAGGAATATTTACGGCAAAGTCTAAACGTCCAATAAAAGCGTTATTTGATACGTTATTTAGATGTATACAGTATACTTCCAGAAAATCTCCTGTATTCCTGCTCTAATGCTAATACTGAAAGTGGGAGAGTATACGCGCTTCTTTGCGTAACGCTTTGCGAAGGAGAGTCGGGTGTTCAAAGCTCTAGACGCTTTTGTGCTACAGTCAGAAGACATATGTGTCACATTCGCACGTGGGACGAATAATAAACCTGAGACAGTTGTTCGAGAGAATGACAGGTGAATGAGCAGTATATACACATCGCAATACGGCAAATAGCTAATCACGCGTCCCAATCGAAACACCTGTCGAGATATTCGTAAATATCCTTTGGCGTTGAACTGTCATTTGTGACGTATAAACGTGAGTGTGTCGAACCAAAATTTGTTTTGTTCTGTTTCATTGAAAACGGGTCAGTTCCGGTTCAACACTAAAAAGAAAAAAAATAAAGAAGGAAAGAAAGAAAAATGGTAACTGTTTTTGCACTTCAGGCTACATCCACATCCTTCAGTAAGCATGTGGAAATATTAGAAACTTTCAAATAACGAATTAAATATTGCCATATTAGATTCGGTCGCCGAATTGAATAGTTATCATATATTCGCAAATGCGAATATTTTTCGAATTTTTACCAGCCACGGTGGCTTAGCGGCTATGGTGCTACAAGGACGCGGGATCGATTCCCGGCCGCGGCGGCCGCATTTCGATGGTGGCGAAATGCAAGAACGCCCGTGTCCCGTGCATTGGGGGCACGTTAAAGAACCCCAGGTGGTCGAAATTGAGGCACTACGGCGTGCCTCATAATCATATAGTGGTTTAATTTGGCACGTAAAACCCCAGATTTTTTTTTTCTTTCTCGAGTAGTTATTGAATATTGCTTCCCATTGTCAACTGCGCACAACCAAGCATGGCCCTCAAGCGAAAATTAGATAACTTTATTCCAGCCATAGTTGTAGTTGTGCTGCTAAGGCAGCCAGACAATTCAGGCTAAACGGTGGTCATTCACACTTAACTTATTTTACAAGGCATTCGGATATGTACGCCGCACCTGTGTGTTCGCTGCGTATTGTATCTGAACATGCGTCATTGCAGAGTTATTTGATTTAGTAGTCGCACCACCTACCATGGCCATTCTACTAAATAAAAAAAGTGCTTTTTAGGTGCGAAGCACCTTATGCGCCCGGGCTGTCGGCGTCTCCTGTCGTCGTCGTCGTCACGGTAAGCAAGCGGCTCGTGCTCGGCACGTCCCGCGTGCCGAGCGTGCCGAGCGCTCCCGCGTTCGTCGTCTTCTGCAGCTGGCTGCGTTGCCGCTCATCATTCCAGCGTAGAATTTCACTTCTCTTCTGTCGTCGTAATGGGGACGCCGCGTTTAAGGGGTTGTGAGCCATTGTTTAAGGCAGTATGAGCCCATTAGCGGTGCACCAATGCATGCTTCGCCCCTCCCCAGGTTTCACGTTGGTAGAGCTGCATTTCGCTCAATGGGTCATTTGATAGATAGGCATAAAATTTAATTCACCGCTCAAACCGAGCCTACGACTTAACTCGTGCTAACTGTAATAACTAATAAAAACTAAAACAGTAAGAAAGGCGTCCATAGTGGCCAAATTGCTGAGGGAGTAAAAAAAAAAAAAAAAAAGTGGTTTCGCTAGTACTCCATGGTAAGGACATATTCAAGCCTGTCCTAAAATAATACTAGTGACGGCTTGGCCGCGCGGCGAGTTTTTTTGTTTTTTTTTTGTTTTGCTGCTCTGTTATTATCAGAGGCGTCGCACATGTGAGCTCAAAAGATTGCCTTGTAAGAATACAGAGTGAAAGTTAGCAATATTCCAAATTATAATGTAGGGGAATTGAGGAAGCCGTAATAAATGGCTGCAGCATGAAATCAGTGAGAAGAAAACTTGGCCTAGAACAGGGCGAGGTGTATGCAATGAAGGATAAGCAGGGTAATGCCATCAGCAATTTCAACGATATAGTAAAAGCAGCAGAATTCAACGTATACTGACCTGTACTGACCCAGACCTGGACCGACCTGTACTGTATTGACCCAGAGCAGCCATGCAACCTTCACTGGAAGTAGTGAAGAGGATACAGAGGCTCCTTCTATAACTATCGGTGAAGTTAGCAGGGTCTTGCAAAATATGACCCGGGGAAAAGCGGCAGGAGAAGATGGAATAACAGTCAATTTAGTCAAAGATAGGAGAGATATTATTCTTGAAAAGCTTGCAGCCCTTCATATGCAATGCCTCATGACTTCAAGTGTAGCAGAGAGCTGGAAGAATGCCAACATTATACTAATCCATAAGAAGGGAGAAGTTAAAGAATTGAAGAATTATAGGCCCATAAGCTTGCTTTCAGTATTGCATCAAATATTCACTAAGATAATTTCCAATAGAATCAGGGCAACACTTCCATCAACCAAGAGAACAGGCTGGCTTCAGGAAGAGATATTCTACAATGGATCACATCCATGTCATCAATTAGATAATTGAGAAATCTGTGGAGTAGAATCAACCTTTTATATGGCTTTCATAGATATGAAAAAGCGTTGGATTCAGTAGAGATACCATCAGTCATGGAGGCATTGCGTAATCAAGGAGTATGGGAGGCATACGTGAATATCTTGAGAAATACCCACAAAGATTCTACAGCTACCATGGTTGCCCCAAAGAAAAGTAGAAAACCTATCAAGAAGGGGGTCAGGGAAGGAGACACAATCTCCACAATCTCTCCAATGCTGTTCACTGCATGCTTAAGTATTCAAGCTATCAGACTAGGAAAGCATAAGAATGAGGACCAATGGCAAATACGTCAACAACCTTCAGTTTGCAGATGGAGTTTTACTATTCAGTAACACTGGGGATGAATTGCAACGAATGATTGAGGACCTTAACCAAGAAAGGGTAATAGTAGGGTTGAAGATCAATATGCAATAGACAAAGATAATGTTCAATAGCCTGGCAAGGGAACAAAAATACAGAGTCCATGCAGGAGTGTGTTTACATAGGTCATTTACACGCAGGGATCCCTGATCACGAGCAGGAAATTTACAGAAGAATAAAAGTGGGGTTGGAGTGCATACAGCAGGCATTACCAAATCCACACTGGAAGCTTACCACTGTCGTTGAAACAAAAGTGTGCAATCATTGCATTCTACTGGTGCTAACATACGAGGTTAACAAAGAAGCTCAAGAACAAGTTAACGATTGTGCAAAGAGTGATGGAATGAAAAGTGTTAGGCGTAGCGTTAAGAGAGAAGAAGACAACGTGGTGTGGATCAGAGAACAAGCGGGGATAGCTTGTCGAAAAGCTTGTCCGAAAACATTACTACTATCGCTCCTGCTCTCAAACAACTCGGATCTGGTAAAAATATCAATTTTTCCACCTTCAGGTGGCTGATGCCAGTCCCAGTTACTATGGTCATCACTTCCCTATATGCCACTACTTGTCCAAAATTTCACCTGCTCTGCTATATAGTGCGATTGATTGCTAACTAGCCTAACGGCATCATCAGACACATTGTGCAAAGGACAGAATACTTTGACACAGATAACTGAAGCAGTATACAAACAAAGATTTGTCCCTTTGACGATCAGCTCCTGAATGGTCACTAATTGCTTGATCATTACAATTATTCCGAGCACATTTCAGCCGACAGGGTCCTGTTGCTGAAGTTAAGTTGTTGAACAAGGGCATGTTGAAATACTTGCTCACATGGACAGGTGCAACTGCAATCAACTTAGATTGCTGAGCATTTAATAAGTCTTGGGCTAATGAAGCAAGCCAAGCATTGTGGGATGATCAAAAACCAGAGTGGGATCCAACCTTTTCTTACAGTACTGTGACATTGTAAGAAAACCCACAGTTAATAAAATCTTGCAACGTAAGCAAATGCAAATTCTCAATGCAGAACTTTATTTAGGCAATGCAGACATTCTTCCGGGCCAGAAAGGACACCATAACATGAAGCACTCTTGTAACATGAAGTTCCGTCACAATTAAAAAAAAAACAAATGTATATTCATTCAACAAGTCTTATCTGATAAGTGCATGTAAGGTCAACTGTCACAATGCCAAGCACAATAACAAATAAAGGTGTAAGTTTAAAGAAATGCCTACTTTTATGCTTCACAACAGCAAACAGTGCATTTGGCATCTTTGATGCGAAACAGAAATGTTAACATTCTAGCTGCGGGCATCCTCTTTTCTGTACACTGTATATAAAACATGGTCTGCTTGATGAACTATAACATGACTTCTGTACATATTTACAAAAGATCTAGCAACCTTTCCCTTTACGAAAATATCGAACCTGCATCCACCATATAGCTTTCACATGCTGTCGGCCCATTTGTTGATGATTTCTGTCTCCCACTCTTGTCACATGCTCATAAACAACTTGCAAACATCTGCAAGCAGGTGAAGAATGTGCAACTGTAAAACTGCAAAACCATCAATTTCAAGAACTTGAGGAAAGTGAAACACTTTTGTTCTTCTCTGAAGCCATTTGATATTTCGCATTGGTGAGCTGCACTGTGTGCCAAAAAAACCTAACTTCCTCCATCCTTTTCAGGCACTGTCTTTACAGTGCAGAAATTATACTTACAGTTTCTCATAACTTTTAAAATCACTCGTGTAGCACGTGGTAAGGGAGACTACAAAAACGGGCATAAAAATGATCCCGAAAGGCTTTTTTCAATGCTAGTTGAAATTTTCTTGGCTACGGTGCCTGCTACATAGCAGAGGCCTATACTGAACAAGGTGACAACAGTTAAATTGTTGTGCAAGTTTACAGTCGTTGATACCTTCCAAAGTTTGATCTTGCATGTTCTGGACTAAACTTCCTTAAAGCACCAGCATATACCACATTCTGCATAGACCCTTCGAAGTCAATGTTTTATTTAGTTGCTGACATTATGTTGCGTGCCAAAAGATCGACATGGCCCTGTTAAATACTATATTCAAGGTACTTATTTCACCCAAAAAAGGTTGCATACTTCACTAATAGCTCACACCCCCATGTTAGAAAACTACCTTTTTCCCAGAACTGTCCATAACATGAATCTATTGCCTTTGAGTGCAGCTGAACGCTTCTTTCGGTGCGCACTCAAACCTTTTTAATCACTCGAATGCATTGCTTCATTGTGCAAAGCCGTGTTATTACATTCATTAGTCATTTTTCAGTTATTGTAAAATGAAACTGAATCTTGGTTTTCTCTTGTACAGTGTTTCTTCTTTTTTTCTTGTCTTAACAAGGAACCCGTCTATGCACTCATTGTTAAGCCCCGGGATCGCACACGAAACGAATGAATGAATATTGTTCAACTACAGCAATTAAGAAAAACAGTTAGCCAGGCTTTTAAAAATGTATACTAAGTGTTGGGCTCCCCCACAAAAATGCTAAACTCAGTTTTTTTCCATTTGTTTAATCAGAAACAGCCTGAGGTTACCAATGTGCAGTATGCAGTAGTGATAAGTTTGTGCAGAAGTCAGTCTGATGAATCATAGTGACAAAGCAGAAAGGTAAAATAATAAAAATCTGGGACAGGAGTAATGACATGAAATTTTAGGCTTTCCTAATTTTTTGTTTTTGTGTTAAATGAAGGTCCAGTAATTCAATATTGTATCAAGTATACTGGCAAGCCTCAGGGTGCCCTAAATAGTTTATACTACATGATTAATAGCTTTCCTATGAAATCAGTTTTGGTTTCGTTTACCACGAGGTGTATGTGTTAGTGTTTTCATGACGTAGAATGTGGTCAAGTGGGAGAAGGGCTGTGTGCAACCTAAAAGCAAGCCTGCGATGTAAAACAAAAATAAATAAATAAAAAGGCATACAAAGCTTAATATATATGTTCAAAGATCACAATAACGTGATAGGGAAACCTGGCACCTCTAGCACGAAATCCTGACAGATTTTGGTCAGTCTTTTAGCATGAATTTCAGTAACAACCAAAAAACTTCCCTTCATTGCACAGCCAATAATGCTTTCTAGCCATGTTGCTTCAGTAAACCTAGGTACTATAATGAAAGCGACTTTACAGTACGGTCTTTATTTTCTGTGTTTAATATCGCTGGATGGTTTCTCCTTTCGTGAACCCCAGCTGGTCCAAAGCAATCCGGAGGACACCCCCACCTTCTTACGACATCCCTGATGACCAGACTGTGACTTTGGGGCATAGCCTTATCACTCCAAGGACAGCCTTATTATTCCAAGTCGGCAGTGTGAAAGCAGTGGCACATTGCAGCAACGTGCAGTTTCCCATGACGAGACAAAAGACTTTTCCTTTCCCGCAATCACATACAAAAATGCAGCACAGTCTCATCACACTGAGGCACGATATGCAGGCTTCCATTTAGAGCACTCTGGGTCCTCGCGCCCTAGCTTGAGAGCACACCTGGCAGTCTTGAAAATGAAGCGCTTCAGGGATGCTGATGAGCAAGAAGCAACTGTCACCAACACACACTGGTTGTGGCAAAGTTTGCGCAGTGTGCAGTTATTGTGCAGTCTTGTGAGGACGACCCATGAGAGATGAAGCGATTCACACACATGTCTCCCTCACTTCGTTTAGATCTTCTGAATGTAGTAGGTCTCAGGTTATGCCGTAGCCTGGAGTGACATGAATTCCCAATGCTTCCAGGTGTTTGGCTGCAGGGGTGAAAAAACAAAGCGTTGTTGGAAAATGAGTGCAGATTGAGTAAGAACACTTCCTCAATATCATGGATCACTCAAACTCACAGAGACATGTCTTGGAAACACATTTGTCTAATTATTCAACTCAGGATTCAGAAACTTACACTTGTTTCAGCTTGCATGCTGTTTTCAAAATGTATGTTTCTTTTAATGCAAATTTCACATGCACTCTCCTCCAACTGCAACTCCAAAATTTGCGGGAATTCTCCACCAGAACCCTACCCTCTACACGTCTCTTTGCAGTGCCTGCACACTTTCTATGCATCAATACTCATATCTCTACAGTCTTGTCATCCAACCACCAAGTTGGAGGCATCCGTGGACAGTTATCTCATAGTAATGCAGTTGTACAAATGTCTAGGGTTTGTACAACTATGCTTTGTGGCTTATGGTACAAATCTATAACTGCGCACTATAACTGCACACATCGATTGCGCGGGCCAAGGGTGCCCATTTGAACGCAGCGGCATATGCAGGCGACGGCTTAGCTAGTTTGATAACGTCAACGATGCATTGTATTTGCCACACTGATTGCTCGGTGCCGCTGCTAGTGCTACGCCAGTCGTCG
Organism: Dermacentor silvarum; assembly: GCF_013339745.2. Classification (NCBI taxonomy): domain Eukaryota; kingdom Metazoa; phylum Arthropoda; class Arachnida; order Ixodida; family Ixodidae; genus Dermacentor; species Dermacentor silvarum. The sequence goes on along the minus strand of NC_051157.2, from coordinate 68,099,811 downwards.
TTATCGTGCGATTTGAGTTAGGCCTGGTGTGGTGTGGTTGGTGTTGTGATGGCTACAAACGCGATGAAGCAGACGACCCTGACATTTGCTGCAAAATTGGAAGTCATCCAGCGCGTTGAGAATGGCGAAAAGAGGTCAAGCGTCGCCGAAGCTTGTGACATACCAAGAAGCACTTTGGGTACACTACTGAAAAACAAGAGCGACATAAAGGCCAAGGCAGAACAAAACCAGCACTCAGGTGCACGGCGTGTTCGCAAAGCTGCCTTTGAAGATGTTGAGAAGTCGCTGCACAAATGGTTCATCGATGCAAGGGCCCGGAATATTCCTTTATAGGGACCGATGCTACAGCAGAAGGCTAAGAACTTCGCATTCATTCTCGGCGCTGAGAACTTCAATGCCAGTAGCCGTTGGTTGCAACGTTTTAAGGCCTGCTTCAACATTGTCGGGAAGACAGTCTCGGGGGAAAGTGAGGACGCCAATGACGGAGAGATCAGGAAGTGGCTTGAACAAGAGTGGGCCCAAGTTCTTGCCAAGTATGAGCCAAACCAGATATTTAATGCGGACGAAACAGGCCTGTTCTGGCAAATGCTTCCGCGACAAACGCTTGACACCCGTGGGGACAATTGCCACGGAGGCAAGCAAGGTAAGGCTTGCATAACAGTTCTGTTGACTGCCAATATGGATGGAAGCACGAAGCTACGGCTACTTGTCATAGGAAGTTTCAAACCCTGAGGTGCATGCCCAACTAGCCGAGTATTCCGATGACATATGCCTGGAATAAGAAGTCGTGGATGACTGGATATATTCCGAAATGGCTGCAGGCATGGGACTCGGAGCTGGCACGTCAGGGCCGGAAGGTATGCCTTATCATTGATATAATCGCATGGCACACCACACCGATGTCCAGCTGAGCAATACTGAAATCAAGTTTTTGCTGCCGAACACCATGTCGAAGCTGCAGCCATTGGACCAGGGCATTATTCGCACTTTCAAGTCCATCTATAAGCGTCGGCTGATCGAAATTTTGCTTGTGAAGCTCCGGATGGGTCAAGAACTAAAGATAGACCTTTTGGGTGCCATTCAAATGCTGAAAGCCTCTTGGGACAATGTCAAGCAATCGACCATAGTTAACTGCTTTCGGCATGCGAGTTTCGTCGGCAGCACTGAAGAAGCTTCCGAGGAAGCAACTGAAATGGCAGGATTGAACGATATGGAGGAAGAATGCCAGCTTGAAGAAACTTGGAGCACATTGGAGCACTTTGTCGGTGCTGAGCCACAAAGCATGTGCATTGAAGACTTCATTTGCAGTGATGACAGCACCAGAACAACAGCGAAGTTGATGGACGTGGAGATCGCAGCGAAAGTTGCTGCTGAGCAGCCAAACGAAGACGCTGCCGAGGTTGATTCCGCAAGCGCCTATGTTGCCCCGCTCCCGACTTCAACTGAGGCTGTTGCTGCGTTGGCCCCTGTAAGTCGCTACTGTGGCGCAATAGAAGGCACCGGCCTATCGCTTGTGGATTGCTTAGACTACGCGTATGCAGAGGACGCCGTGGTTAAGCAAACGGTTGCCAATAAGAAGCAGGCTACACTGTTGCAGTACATTCAGCCAAATGAATAAATAATTTGTTTGAAGCTGCAAGTGATCGATTATTTACTGCGCTACTATTGGTTCATTGATTGACTTGTACAAGTTCTGGATGCGTTTTTTACGTGATTTTAATATTGAATTCTGGCTATATCGAAATATTTCGCGATCACCGCTCTGTTCGATATATCGAGGTTCGACTATGTATTTTTACGCTTGTAAGACACGCTTCCGAATGCAACACTCCAGATAAAAAATTTCACCGACGATTGCAAAACTCCCTAATGCAAATTTTGAGCGCAGCTGTTTAGGTGTTTTGTATTCGCAATATATTGTGGCAATGAATTTGATTCTGAACAACAGGGTGCTCTTTGCAACGACGCTGAGCCTCTGCTCGGGAAGCTCGTTTAGCAGCAGCGGCAGAAGAAGCATTTCCACTGGTTGCGCCGCTCATTGTTCAGAAAGGAAGCATAAACACGGGAATGCATGGCTCGCGTGCAGTGCATTCTCTAGTGGCAGCGGTGTCACAGGCGAAGTAGCGCATGTGCAGTGGGTCCAAAGCCCACGCCAGCGCTTTATTTCTGTGCTCGCCGCATGCCTGGTTGCCGGTGGCACTCCACTTTCCTCCTCACTCTTCTGCCATACCCTCCTGTGCTTTCCGCCTCATGGTTCCGCTGCACCCTCCTCTCTGCTTTCTTCCTCATGCCTTCTTGCTCTTGCTGTTTTTTTCATCCACGGGTGTGCGCCGCGTTCGCTCTCATTTTTCGCTGTGCTCGTTCACTCGGTTACAAGTGTCGCTGACGCTGGCCGCAGGAACTGCCGCCTAAGAACTGCGCTGTAAAACAAAATCAGCACTATAACCCACTGAAATAACTGCATACAGTCTCCCTTCGTGGATGCACAAAACAGTCTCCGTTCACGGATGCACGAATCGTCCAGCAGCTTTGTTCGCGAACTCTTCGGCAATGCTGATGGCAAGGAACTTCGTCCTGAAAATGGTTTCATGAGAGCTAGGGCCGTGCTGCTGTGAAATCGTATCTCAAGGTGAAATTCGCTCTGACGTGAAGTCTCATCTCAAGTTGAAATTCGCACATAACCTGCACGCCGAATTCACTGTATTTTGGGTGTGTGTTAAACGTGCAAAGATACGGTAAACATTAAAACATGTATAATTGACAGCGTCAGTTTTGGTGAGCAAGGCACATCGCATGAAAACAAGGCAAAGACGAATTACTGATTTCTGCACATGCTCGATTATTCAAACATGTTATTCGCAGCAGATGTACAGATTCCTGAGAGCCGTACGACCAATGTGAATATATTAGCACCGATGCGGCACTAAACCGTAACTGTGGTGGCCGACACCCAGCGAAGCAGCACTAGTACTGGCAACTAACGCAGGTGCAGCAGTGGACGGCAAGCCGTCGCAGGAAGTTTGCTGCTCTGAGGTGGCGTGCCACAGGTCATGCGCGCAGGCTAGACTGAGGACCAAAAAAGCAGCGAGCGTGCCTACCAAGTTAGTCCGTGCGCTAACAGAATGGAACGGGTCAAGCTCGCATGTAGACGGAGAGCATCAAGCTGAATTTGTGCAACACAGCATAAGCTGCCGGCCTTGCACAGTCAAGGTCCAACTTCACAGCATTGCGATGACTCCCGATGGGCGAACACAAAACACTACCGCAGCCTCAACCTTACGTAGACCGAAGCGCAACAGTGACCAAGAGCCTGTAAACAAATTTTCTGTGCTGCTGGAGTTGGCACAAATGTTGAACTTGGATTTTTGCACGAAAACATCTGAATAAAGGCACTTTAAAAATAAACTGACTCAAGACAAACCTGTTTACTTTTTGTCAACATCTGGCTTTTAAGCAAATCACACAACTATGCGAAATATTCGCTTCGAAATTATTCGACAGTAATTACTACTCACATCAACTTTGTGGGGAGCACACGCCCGCATCTTCTCCCGCGTACGCTCGTCGTCGCATGCGCACCTAGCGCACGCAGCGGGAGCTGGGCAGACACGAGAGAGAGGCACTTTGCCCTCTCCCGGTTCTCGCTCGCCTCTCGCAATGTGCGTACCCTCGCAGGAAGAGGGAAGGTATCCGACAGGTGAGGAGGACATTCCCCTCGCAAAAAGGTATAAAAGAGCGCGACCGGGAGGCCCCCAGCTTCTTTGGCCTCGCTACCTCTACCTGCCGGAACGGATATACCCACTGCAACCCATGAGTGACCTTGCTTGCGTGACTACCACACGCAACGAGGCAAGCCTATTTATTCCTTATTACAGAGTGGACTTCCCTCTGCAAGTGTGTCTTATTGCCTGCAGCAATAAATTTTATTGAGTTTACTCGCTCGTTGCCTTATTCGCCGAACCCCACATAACTGAATTGCACGTGCTACGGGTTGTGGAGTACGTCGGAACGACTGTGTGTGGCTAGATCCAGAGCTTGCCTTCAGCCCTAGCTGCACGCAGAGCGGACCCCCCACAACTTCTTAATGAAAAATTCATATAAGCAGAAGCCTACCTTTCACAATACAAAAAATGCCATTGTTACTGTGAGAGGAGGCTTGGTAATCTAGAAACGATACAAAAACAGAAGACGAGTGCTGATGCTACTTATACTCCATCTCACAAGCTGTTGTCAGCTAGTGAGAAAGAGATGAAAATTCTTTATGCAGTGAACAATTAGACCTTTATAGCGTTCCGCATCGCCAATGCATCACCAGTGCTAATGCTGTGGCGCCCATCTGCTAACTAGAAATCAAACCAATTTTAAGGCTCGGCGCCGTGTCTGTAGTCCTAGCAGTGTGAAAAAAAACAGCCAATCTCAATAATTACGCCAAAACATATCTAATGCTTTGACCTCAGCTTGAGAGGAGACTTAGCAATGATGGATCTTGCTGACAGGACGGAGAGCCAGTAACAAGGGCGAATTCGGATTGAAGCGGGTGGTCGGCGCTGTATGGGTGTATGCTGCTATAGGTCATCATGGTTAGGGTGGCTATTACAGTTACCAGTGGCAACTGCCACAGTGATTCTCGGTACACGACGTGCATGCGCAAAGGTCCTAACATGTGACGTGTGGCTGTACTGTATCATGTAGCGAGCAAAAATGAAACTTTCTAATGTGGCCAATTTTCAGCCAGGTACGCCCGGAACTATATACCGCTGCGCAGGGATATTGCCTGTGTACGCCTCGTACCTTCGGCAGTGCTGACAACAGCTTGTGAGATGGAGTATAGATGTTGCTGCACCAGCTCACCAAGACCTCATGGATTTTGATGGTGTCTACTCGGGCCTAGATAACATTTTATCGGTAATAAGTGACTAAATTGTATTCTAAAGGAGCTAAAGACTGCAACTTGAGTGGTTCAGGAACCTTTACTGCACCACAAAACATCACACAAAGGAAAGCACTTTGAAATTCACAACATCACACTGACTTTCCAAAGATGGGGTTACAACGCAAAATTCAAAAAATGAAAATTTGGTCTTCACTTTCCCCTTATAGTAATCAACGCTCTTACCACAAAATTAACGTACATAGAGTTTTGAACAAATACTTTATCAGCATAATCTGATTAAAGGGTTCTCTTTAATGCTCCTTTAAAACTTCAAGCTTCTAGGAAGCAGGCAACTGCTTTCCCAACAAAAATAATGTTACAAATTGCTCACAAATGGGGATAAGTGCTTGTTCACGCTTGCATGCTAGCTTACTAGTTATGACGATTACAAGCATTTGTTCTTTTCATTTCCTTCTTTCCCCGACTTGTGCATTGCCACTAACCTCTTGTGTGCTGATCCCTGTCACACTCTGCCTCTGACATCTCTTGATGATCCCCGTAGCTTCCATTGGTCGTCAGGCGAAATGTGTACGCTGCTCCCTCGCTGTCACTGTCATCCGCAGCAGAATGACTGGAAGAGAAGAATAGCCCGAATTAAAAACAGCCTTCACTAACTCCTCAGTCAGGCACACGACAATACTACTGCTGGGCAACTCCTCGAATAATAGACCCAATCCAAAGGAACAAAATGCACTGCTTGAATCACTCCTTAACTTCGCATTTGCATGTTGAATAAGCTATCAAATGTTGTGGTAGCTTTGCCACAGTCTATTTGTGAATGCTGTCCGAGATCACGAGTACTGCATTACTGAAAGGAGGCATGATAAAACCAAATCACAGCAACGCCAGTGAGCGCAACACACCAATAAAGGTCATGTTCTGTAGGCTGCAACCCATTGCCGAAACCAAGCTGAATACACTGCTGTTGTTGTTTGCCAGTTCCTTCTCAAGTTTCCCTTCCATTTCCGTACTAAAGCAGTGAAGCTTTTGAGCTCTGTGTCCTGAAGACCATGCTTGGGTCTTCAAGAGCCAGGGGCATGGTGGTTCCCTGGGCAGTGCTGTTATGGGCAGCATGAGTACTTATATACAAACACAAAAATCAAGTCTTGCTGTAGTAACAGACAATCTTTAGATAATAGCACACATTACTACATTTATTGCACACAATGCTCTATTGCTCTATGCAGCAAGAAAGTGACGTCAATGTCAAGTGCAGTCCTTGTTTCTTTCTTGTGTACATATACCGTATTTACTTATGTAAGACCTGCAACATTTTAGAGAACTTTTGCCCCTATGCAGAAAAATGCAACCACTAGCGTCCCACTTGAACACATTTATTCAGCTGTCCCTGCCGCTTCTACTGCCCCAGTCATTTTGCTCGCCAAACACTTGGCTTGGTAAGCCTAGCTTGGCCTAGTAAGCCTAGTAAGCAAGGTAAGCCTAGTAAGCTTGGCTTATCAGCACTTTTCCAAAGCTGGTCATCCTCCATGCTGATCGTTACTGTTTGAGATCCTGTCACTTTGAAGGTCTTGACGATGGTCTCAAATAAAACATCATGCCACAAGTTCAAAATCCATGTGAACACTCCTCGCAGTGACACCGTCATAGTGCGCATGAAAGCACGATGAAGCTAGGCAACATGCCTCAGTAAAGCTGATACCGCTGAAGCAAGCTGAATCTGTTTATGCCACGTGATTGTGATCCGGGACTTGGTGGAATCCGATGGCGATGCTATCATTGGCAGGACAGTAACTAGTGCCATCTAGTTGCTGCTTGCATAATTTAATCAGCCCACAGGAAGGCTGCCAGGCTGCCAATGACACTTGGTGAAACTTGTTTTACAAACTTGCTGTGCTCCAACGTGGGGGTGTGAGGCTTACACAAGTAAATACGACATTTTTAAGCCGTAACACAGAACCAATGCATCAGAACCAACCAAGGGCTGCATGCTAGGTGAATTGGTTTCACGGATCACTTTCTGCAGACGGTGATCAGCTAGAATCCCTGTCACATCACGCAAAAGTGAAAGCATTTTTGAAAATGATAAATCGATCATTTTCATCGATATGGCCTCAGCCTGAGCAATAGCTTTACATTGCCGAGACGCTTTATTTTACCAACTTTTCTGCACTATCAGCTATGAGGTGATAGGGGAACAGCTGAGGTTTTGCTACAACCAACGTTTTAGGCAATGTTGCTCCTCGGGCTTTCCCTTGTGTTCCCAGGGTGGAGCAATGCAGCTAATGTTGCACTATGCTTCCCAAGCAAAGGTGGGCGCTGTCTTTGTTTTTGTTTCTTTTTTACCACCAGAGGCTCATCAGCACTCTCACAGGAGACCAGCGCCCTACAATGATCTCCCCTGTGATGCAATGCAACCTCTTTCTTTTAATTTTGGTGTATTACTAGCCTAATGATGGGTCCCACCCCAGCATATTATTGCAGTTAACATCACGACTTTCCATTAATGGCATAAATTCAAAAGAGTGACACAGATTCCACAGCCCTAAGTCAATGACTGTGCACCAAGTAACATACAACGCTACACACCCCTTCACATGACCTACCAACCCCAGTCACACGACTGACCAAATGCTCATAGAGCCACTACAGCTTTGGCACCTTGTAACATCAGTAGCTCCAATCAAAGCAGTTTTAACTACCACAAGTTTAACTTCGTTGAGCTACCATAACCATAGAACAAGAGAAATACTTAGGATAGTTACAGAGACAGAGAATTGTTTTCACAAAGAACTGCAAGTAAACTGACACAAACATGAATAATTGAAGTTCTGGGATTTTACATGCCAAAATGACGATCTAATTATGAGGTGCATCGTAGTGGGGGATTCCAGATAAATTTTTACCACCTGGGGTTCTTTACCGTGCGCCCAATGAATGGTACACGGGTGTTTTAGCATTTCGCCTACATCGAAATGCAGCCGTCGTAGCTGGGATCAGATCCTGCGACCTCAAGCTTAGCAGTGCAACACGCTAGGCACTAAGCAACCACGGCAGGTCCGCAAACATGCTGCAGAAGCTCTTCGTTGCAGCTGAGGCACTGTGCCTTTCATCATATTAATTTAGAAACTCATTTGTAGATTTGTTAGCATTATTTCTCAATCCATCTGGTGTACACCATACAGTAGAACCTCACTGATATGATCCCGTTCTATAGGATTTCTCATCGCCAATGTTCGGAACTGAGAACACAAGGAATGACCCAACAGAATTATGATTTTCTTTTACTGGTTGATCTGCAATTATATGATATGTTTTCCGGTCACTAGATCCCATGTGAACAAGAAAAGGCACAAGGCACCTGCGATCGAGAGTGGTAAGCGCCTGCCACGGCAGCTTCCTCTGCTGTACTTATCCACCTCTGTAGCATGAAAATGACGGCACGCACTCGGTTTCCTCTTCCACAATAAGCAAATCTCCTTGCGGGTGGTCACACGTTGCATTCCCAACTATCTCCGTGAACCCTTCTGCGTTAAGGACCTACATCTATCTGTTCCACAGCGCCTGTGGCACAGAAACGTTGGAAGTGTACTGCACAATTTTAAAGGTGATACTATAAACCAAACCAGCCCAAGCGCGCCACCATTCCCTCTTTCAGGTGGCAACGAAGTGTGCTTAATGTTTTGCTCTGGTGACATCGTATTCCAGCGTCGCCCACCAGCTAAATTTCGTTTCTGTTTCCCATCGCCATCTTAAACCACTACGCAATAGCAAAATGACAAAGCATGTCTCGGGCTGCTAGAACCCAACCAGCTCGTGATGTGTTGGCATCTCTCGTGGAACGACGATTTGTGCAACACTTCGCATTACCTGGATGTCAACTACACTAGAGTGTGCCAAATTTTTTAGTGACTTTAGGTCCCGGTTAGTACTTTTTTTTCTTGCATTTCTTTCCAGAACGTATCAAGGAGGTTCTACTGTATTATGATGTTGCTGCTTGGCATTCAACTCGTCTGCCCTCCCCTTGCCATTGCTAATATTCTGCTCTTACTTGTCAGAGGCTAGGCTAGATGACTTGAAACCCAATCTATGGTTTCTGCTTTCTCTGGACAGCCGCTGTTCATCCATGGCTAGCTGTGCAGCCGAGTCTGAATTTGTCCTAGCTGCCAAGCCTGCAAGAGTAAAAGGAGAAAAAAGCATATGGTTATGGCAATTATGCACATCGCAAGGTTGTCCCCTCTCTAGGGGGAACAAATGATTAGTAGCTTAAATTTGAAATGAATACCTGCAGATTCACCTGCAGATACACCATACATTATATCGGCCATTTCATATCCATAACTGTTACAGTAGTATTGTGCCGAACACTAATGAGGTGTTCCCCCTAAGTCTGCATAATACTGGCATAAGACATCAATTAAATTATGTTTGGCTACATACAAGTCCTGCAGATTGCCGGTGCTGGGCCTAGTGTGGCATGCCTGTTGCAGTACATGCAGGTGCCCTTTCGTGCTATGGTAAGGAATGGCTAAAACTGTCAGATAATAGAGGGCTCTGCTGTATTTTTATGTCGGTGGTAGATCAGTGGAAATCTTATGCATTTCACCTGCTCTGTCTGGTCACATGAGAACATGACTTTACAGCTACGTGTGTCTTCATGCCATAATACCACCGTTGACTGATACTTTCAAGTATATATTGTAAGCCTTGTAAAAATATTCACACGGCACAAATCCTTAACTATTAAGAGCTGTGTCTCAACTTTTAGTTTCTCCCGAACACATGGTCTACATCAAAATGGACAATATTTGTTGAGGGATGCAGATTGATCTTGCACTAAGAATTCTTAATCTTCCTTCTGTACAGCATTTGCCATGTGTTCAGGGATAAGCCATACAGCAACAATGAGGCTGTTGGCTACAATGTCTTGACAGGGATTACAGGTCTTGACAGGGATCTTGACAGGGATCTTGACAGGGATTGACAATGTGTAATGACAAGGATTTTACATTTTTTTTTTATTTCAACAGGATGAATTATTTTGAGGAGGCAAGAACTTCTTCAGATACATATTACTTTCGACACCTTGTTTATGCGGGATGCAGGAGTATGCGTGAGGGTGCGCGAGGGTGCAAGCATCCACAACACGAGGGCTTTGGAGATTTCGATAATGTTTTGCACCCCTCTGTTGATTTCTGGACTATGTATATTTGTACAATGACCGAAGAACGTTTTTCAGCACAGTCATGCTGAAAGGACCTGTCAGTCAAATGGACTCGCGGTAAAGGCCTCTGAAATGCTCTGGTAACATAGTTATTAAGCACATGTTCTTGGAGCTGAAAAAAGAGACAATTTATTCTCTTTCCTCACTGTAATCACTTGATTCACCTCTCTGATTCATTGTTGCATTTATAGTGACACACTGTTGGTGGAACACAAACTTAAAAAAAGTTACAGCAATTTGTAATATTTGTATGTAGTAGTACTAGTATAAAACCCCTGGTGATATTTTGCTTTCCTGTGTACCATTACCAAAATACTTTTTCAATATTGATAGGAAGACTAAAGTGTGACAATGTAGTAGAGTAATTTTGCTGGCAGCGCGTATCTGTAATCTATTACATTCCCATTTTGTATTCCCCTGCTGCCAATGCATTGGACCGATCCCAGTTGGCGATATTGTGCATGTACAGTAACACCGAAAACTGTGCAATGAACACTCAACACCTATTTGCTATAACAGAGCATGTTATAATTGTAGTAATATGACAACCAATTAACCATCTAGGCCAGGGGTTCTCAGGTACGTTCATCCCAGGGAACCCTGCTAAGCTCCATAAAGTGCCAAGGAACCCCCCCCCCCCGATTTCACCGAATTATCGAGGGTATCAAGAAAACAAACAAATGCTGCACTACGTCAACACGCTTTTATTTACTAAATGAATCGTCAAATCTTGTTTCTATTTAGCACAAGACCAGTGCGGAAGCTGAAATTCTCTTCATCTCATGACTGATTAGCGCTAGCAGCGGCGAAGGCCTCGCGACATCCTTCGCGGCGCGCGTTTTCATCCGAGACGCGCTTTGCACCAACGGGCGCACATCCCGATTATTTTTTCGGCACTCAGCTGCTCGCCAAGAAATTGTCCGTCCATCGCGATGTAGCCGGTGCTTTTTATCTTTGACAGCTTTGCACTGAGTAAAAGCGAAACTACTGCTTGCCGCAACCGCTGTCGACGAAACCGCGGCCGCTATCAACGCGATCATGGACGGCGATCTTGCGGTTCAGAAGGCAGGCGGCTGACGCACGCACCAAGTCAAAACGAAACTACCTTTCGCTGCAAGAAGTGCGGACGAAACTGCGGTCGCTATCGACGCTGCCATGGGAAGCGACTACGCAGTTGTGAAGGCACGCAGCCGACGCGCGCATCGAGTGAAAACGAAACTACTATTTGCCGCAACCGCTGCGGACGAAACTGCGGTGGTTATCGACGCGATCAGAGATAGCGACTACGCACTTACGGAGGCACGCGGCTCGCCGCCAACGCGGTGTTACGCGCGGCGATAAACGCAAGAATAAAGGCTTTAAAGGCACAATTAGGCACGAAGCGCTTCGGCGCTGCTGTCAGTCACGTGCCGCGTACGATTGCCGCTGAGGACCACGGCGATGCGGACTGCGCCGCTTCGTTTCGGTTGGACGCTACGCCGTTCTTGCTCTTCTGCGGCGCGCATTTGCGGTGCTCCGCGTTTTTTTTTTCCGATCAACGTATAGGTCAGTGCGCACGCTATCGGCACCTACCCTATCTACAAATAGGAGAAAGGCGCATGGTGGTAAGTTACGGCCTCCGAGATTCAAGTGCGAAAGCTTAGGTGCGCTGCCCGTTCAGAGGTTGGGTGGCTACAAGCTGCTTGCGTATTTATTGCGCAGTTCGCGCGTTGCTGTTACGCACTGTGATGTGCTTTTTTACACTCGGGCATGGGTAATGGAGGTTCTTTGGATCAAGCGCACCTCGTGTTCGCCGTTTTAGACACTTGTCGGGAGCGGGACCAGGGAAAATTTATCAGTGGCTCGCGGAACCCCGAGCAGGGGCCTGCGGAACCCGTAGGTTCCGCGGAACCCACTTTGAGAACCCATGATCTAGGCTTTAATATAGGAGCTATGTGAAGCAAGGTGATGGGTTGACATACAAGACAGTTCGAAGACGACTTTGACCAAGACAGTCTTTCGCACTGCAGGTGACAAAAACTGCATTGCTGTACAGAAAACTTTGTAAACTCGGGCAGAGACGATTTTCACAAGCTAAAGGTATAAAAAAGTTAAAGAGCAAAAGGTGCAGAGTCTAACGCAAGTGTTTGTGCTGTGCTTTTGTGCTTTCCTTGCCCCAGCTAGACTGTACGGAAAACTTACCTGTTTTCCGAGGGGTCTGATAAATGTTGGACACAGGAGCTGGGGTGCCATCCCTCATATGTGAGTAGTTGTCTTCCTCAGTCTGTCAAAACGTAAAAGCACAAGGCCTTCAAGTAGGAATGTCTAGCAGATCCAGTTCTTAAACATAGCATTGTCTGACACAACACCACTGCCTTGCAAGCGGCACCAGCTGCATCCAGAAGACGGCCCAGCTTATAGTGATAATTTGTTAGTATCATTTACTGGAGTATTATTTTTTGTGCCTTTGGCATCCCCACTGTAGTGTAACTTGGAGAGGCACAGTAGACTTCCGTTAATTCGACTGTGGTTGATTCGATTTTGTTTGATCCCTACCAACAGTGTGGGCCAGTGCCCATGCATTTCTATGGGCCCAAACATTCACTATTTCAATCATAAAATTGCCCTTCAATAAATAATTCAAACTTGACCAGTCAGCACGCATGTGCCTGACACCATGATGACCCAAGTAGCGACCTATTTAGTGGCAGCGTCTGTCTCGGCAGATCTTAGGGGACAGTGAATGTATTGAAGATCAACATGTCGTCTGCCATTGAAAAGGCCTATTTTCAGCATGCCCTAAAAAGATTTTCAGGCACTAACCATTGTGCACAATGTCTCATTACGGTATCACCCGATTCTAACGCGCACTTTTTTGTTTTTCCAGAAAAAGTGGGCCGAAAATTGCTTGCGCGGTTCAATCGGATACGAAACCATAATCACCTTTAAAGCTGCCTTTAAAAAAACAGTGCAGCAAAGCTGTCATTAAGAAACCCCGGCCATCATTGTGCAACACATATTATACCCTTGACCTTTTTTCTGGATAGAAAACTGGGTGCATGTTAAATTTCTACTCTGCTTAGCAGCTTTTACGTTATTTCTACGTCAGTTTTTTCATTTCAACACTTTTCATTTGTGGGTGTGTTAGAATAGGCCAAATACTGACAAATGAATCAACGGTCTGTTTCAGAATTTTTCTGTATATTGTTTAATTTGACCGATTGTATAATTCTATCAATTTCATCAGTCCTGTCAGCGGTGAATTGGCGGAAGTCGACTGGATAACATTTCATGCCTTTTGTGCCTCCACTGCTTCAAGCCACTCGCTTACAAAACCAGCAAACTGCAGAGGTAGAAATGCCAAAGCTGTTTCAATGCTGATCTGCAGGAAACATAAGATTACAGAGCTGCTCTGACTTCTTGCAGAGTTGCTCTGCATATCTTGTGAAGTTTAACACCTTCTAAATATACTGTTTGTGCATTCCAGATAGAAGATATTTGTCGACATCACTCCATGTTTCTGGCAAGCCTTCCAAGTGTGAAGTATGGCAGCAGCAAGTAAGCCTCTGTGGCTTCTGAGAGCAAGAAATCATGAATATTTTCTGGGGGAGTTGCCATGACAAGGAATGTAGTGGTGGCTTTGGTGATTTTGAACTTACTGTACATCTGACGACAGCGGCTCAGGAAGCCTGTCTGATATCAACTTAGAAACAGCTCCAGCTCTTGATGTCTCAACCCAGAAAAATTTTTTCATGTCAAGAAAGTTTTTGGAGTAGTAGTAGTAGTAGTAATTTATTGTATACAGAAGAACAAAAAAGGGGGGGGGGGGGGCTGCAGAGAAAAAGGAAAGAAAGAGTGCGTAACTTTGTAAATGTCCCACTTTCCAGTGGACACCTGAACTGATCTAAACATTCGTGCTTGGTTCTAAACTGAATAAGAAGTTTTTCACACTGCAAATGAAAGTACCGTACACTTTGCACTTTTGCCATATTTACACGTACGAGATTCTTGCTTAGCTTGTACTGTAGTGTGCACTCACTTTATTTCGTTTGAAAAAACAATGTGGGATGAAGGGCGTTAATCTTGGGCATGTTGTACAAAAGCAAATGGTTTAATTGCATCGTTGTGTTACACTATGTGTGCTATATTGTTCAATGCTCTTCTCTACATGTGTGCACTTAGTCATTTAATGTGCCTGTCTTATGGTTGGCACTAGTTTAAACTAGTGTAACATGTGCTCAGTACTAAAATTAAATTTAATTATGGCATTTTACAGTGCAAAACCACAATCTGATTATGAGGCACGCCGTAGTAGACTCCAGAACAATTTGGACCACTTGGGGTTCTTTAACGTGCACCTAAATCTAAGTACATGGGTGTTTTCGCCTTTCGCCCCCATCGAAATGCAGTTCTACCCATCCAAATACACACGCAGCACCAATGTAATCACAATTACCTATTCATAGATGCTGCCTAATACAAATGCAGCTGACTTCCGTTAATTTGACTTTGATGGGACCGACTAAATTGATTTAATTATCAGGTGGGTTGAATTAAAGAAGGTTCTGAAAAAACACCAAACCACACTGCTGATTTATTTGGCAGTATTTTCCCGATCCTAACATGCCCCCGAATCAATCACGAAGCCACTTTAACTGTGTCCAAAGTAGAAAAGCAATTGAATTAACTGGAGTCAAATTAACGGAAGTCTATTGTATACTATTAAATATGCGTGTACCGTATGACAAATAAAGTACAAGTACACCTTAGTACAATTGCCCATGTTAGGGGCAGCTCAGACAGGCTAAGTCATGTAAGATTCTAGCATGTCACGCACTGTCTGTACACATTTTTGTGTTCTAACGCTTTCTCTCAATGCATCATGCAGGAAAACTGCACAGGAAGCTAGGGCCTGCTTGAATCTCATCAAACAGATGTGCAGCAGTGGAATGTTAAGCAAAGTGCCCTTTGTGGATCTATATCAAAAGTATTAGCCACTGGTGCCATTTGGTGAGTGAGTAGTGTTAGTGGCAAACAATTTGTGGAGTGTAGAAGCAGTGCCTTAGCATAATTTGGCCAAGCTAACTTTAACAGTGGCAAGTTTGAATGAGCACTGAGACAGCCTGCATGATGACAGCATTAGGCCATCCAACCTGTCAAAAGGTTTTGTAGCTAGCTGCTCCGTGAATACTAGGCCCTCGTGTTCAGGGTTCGCACTATCCAGGAACACGATGAGAGGTTTAGAACCTTCACAGAGTCAGAATTTTGTGTACTGATGAAAGCTTAACACAATAAAATAAAATTAAAGGAGAGTGTATCCTGTGTTCAAAATAGGGATGCATGGAATACTCCTAATATCAACATCCTCTGTAATATGCACCCTGTACTCAGAAAAGGGATGCACGAAGCACTCATTTTTATATCATCAACTTACAATGCATGTTGAACTGGCATATCTTTTTTTCTTTTCCTATATCCAGTTGCCCTATCCCACATTGCGTGCGATCTGCATGATTTTTCATTGGACATCATCCTAGCTATCTCTCTCATTAAGTACTACTGAATTCACTGATGATTTCATTGTGCCTCGTGCTTCCGTTTTATTGTGGGAGACTTATCTGCCCTGTGACACATGCCAAGTGTTAGATAGCAACAGTGACTCCTCTGAGCACATGCTGGTGTTGATGAGCCTATGGCTTCGTTGGCAGAATGCCTACCTCTGAATTGGGAGCGGTAAAGACAGCTCCTTTTCTAAATCAACCAGTGGTGCAAAATTTCTTTCGTTTGCTTCATTGTCTCACCATCATTCCAGGCTGAAGGCTAAATTAATGGCCCGACAAGTAAATGCAGAGCCTTGTTTGCTGAATCGCTAATCAGCTAAAAAGTAAAAACTTTGTCAAGTTAAAGCTAACAAATAATGACGGATCATCTCTGAAAAGGTCAGCTAGACTGCAAAAACTGCAAGACGCAGTGTGAACATGGCTGTGTAAGCCCAACACCTTTTTCTAAGCTACCTTTAATAACTATGTATGATACATATTTAACATTTAAAATGTATTGATATTCATTCAATGGATCCTGACTTGGCTAGCCAGCCCATGGCTCCGGATCCAGATGCACTTTCAATAATTTTGCTTGTAATAACAAACGATGTCAGCAAACTGAATTGAAAATGAATTAGACCCTATATAACGCCACCTGTAAGCATACATCAGTAAAAAGTGGTGTGGCTGTTAGAAAAACAAAAAGCTGATCAAGTTGACAAGAACTAATGGTTTGAAAAGTTACACATAAATTAACACATGAACCCAAGGGGGTGTTGTCATTTTCATTGCTCCTATGTTTGTATTTTTTATGCCTAACCTCTCAAACCATGCTTTCTGGCCATATTAGGGAAGCACGAAAACATACCCATCTTGGGTAGGGTACTTCGTAGATGTGCTCCCGCCTCGTTCTCTTGAGTGTCTGTGCTGCTGCTGCCTCACCGTCTGTACAGCCACCCCCTTGCTTACTGAGTGCCTGCACCTGACCCATGGCATAGGGTGAGGGATAGTAGAGCTGCTCCTTGTTGGGGCTGGCACTCTCCAGGCTGCTCCCGGTCTGTTTCAGGATGGACAGGCTCATTGCCTCCAGGTTCTTGTCTTCAGAACATGCATCTAAGAAGGAAAGTCGGAAAAACAAAAAATAATTTATATAGACAACAAAGTAATAGCAATAAGTGACCATGTTTTATGACTAACAACCACGGCTGAGCTCATGAAAGTAAAACTTGAAGCCTTAAGTGAGGCTCATTTGCAGTAGAGTCTTGTTGATTCGATCCCGTTGCATACGATTTGTTGGCACCAACGTCTGCGATCAAGAATGCAAAAAATGACTCAATACAGTTATGCTTCTTTTTTTACCAGTTCACACATTTCCGGAAAACACGATCTTTCGGCACCGACGATAAGTATGATGATGATGTATGGTGTTTAATGGCGCAAGGGCCAAGTATGGCCAAAGAGCGCCATGCCAGTGTTTGTGAGTTTGTAGTGGAGCAATGAATTCTGCGAAGTAGATGAGGCGTGGCTGTAAAGGGGCCTAAAAATAATCGCTGTATAGTGCGTAAAATATACATGTACTAAAATCATGGCAATGACTAATGAGGTGTACTATGAAATTGAGAATGCATTGAGAAAGAAGAATACTATATTTAAAATATTTAAAATGCAGTAATTGGCAAGAAGCACTACTGCCTAAACAGAGCCCTTGAACCACAAGGGCCTGGAGGCATGTGCTATATATAAAAAAAAACTACTATCACAGCGGCATCCTCTGGAGAGAGGATGCGCTACGAACTAGTTGGGCTAATAACATGCAGGACCACATCGTTCAAAAATTTGACGACGGCTTTGGCATTAAAAAGCGGTTCTTCACCAAGAAACATAATGGGGTGAAGCGGGACATGATATTGGTACGCTTGTGGAAAATATTTCCTTCTTTCTGTTTCGGCTTCCCGGCACTCCACGAGGACATGGAGGACGGTCAGCCTTTCACCACATCTACCACAGGTTGGTGGTTCGTCACCAGTAAGCAAAAAATTGTGGGTGCCATATGTATGTCCTATTCTGAGACGACAGAATAGGACATCAGTTCGTCGTGTTTTCGTTATGGGAGGCCAGAAACCTAACTGTGGTTTAATGAAGTGAAGCTTATTATTTATTTCAGCATCCCACAAGCGTTGCCAGTGGCTTCGCAGTTTCTTTCGCAGGAAAGGCTTCAAATCTGTTGCAGGAACAGCAGTTGTAGGGTTAATAGCCTGAGATGTAACAGATGTGGCCATTTGATCTGCTCGAACATTACCCTCAATGCCTCTATGACCCGGCACCCAGCATATAATTATATGCCGGTTTGATATATACGCTCTGCATAGGATGGAATAGAGCTCAGTCAGTAAAGGATTTTTGTGTTTGCAGAGTGACATCAGGGCTTTCACGACGCTTAGGGAGTCTGTAAATATAATTGCTTTTTGAAGTTTTGATTTCCTTATATGGTTCACGGCCGACAATAGTGCATGGGCCTCAGCCGTAAAGATACTCGTTTCCGGGTGCAGTACACCGGACTCCGAGAAGGATGGGCCGATGGCTGCATATGACACGCCGGTATGTGACCTAGAAGCGTCTGTGTAAAACTCTGCGCATGAGTACTTGGATTGAAGCTCTAGGAAGTGCATTTTAATGTGTGCCTCTGGTGCGTTTTTCGTAACCTCTACAAATGATGTATCGCAATCTATGAGTTGCCACTGCCACGGTGGTAACAGTTTTGCTGGAGCCATAAGACAATGTTTAAGAACAGGAACACCCATTTCCTCACTGAGGTTCCTCACGCGCAAAGAGAAGGGCTTTCTCGCTGCCGGTCGATTATGGAAGAGTGTGGTAGCGGTCATGTCATTTATAGTTGAATAAGAAGGATGTTCAGTGTTCGCGCGTCTGCTCAGAAAATACGTGAAACTGCTATATGAACGCTGCAGATGGAGTGACCACTGATTCGACTCTACATAGAGGCTCTGGATAGGACTTGTTCGGAAAGCACCGGTCGCGAGGCGGATTCCCAGATGGTGAACGGGGTCTAGTATTTTTAATGCACTTGGCGTTGCGGAATTATACACTATAGCTCCGTAATCGAGACGTGAGCGGACAAGACTTTTATAGAGGTTAAGCAGACACTTTCGATCACTACCCCAAGTCGTACGTGACAGAAGCTTTAAAAGGTTCATTGTCTTCAGGCATTTTGCCCTCAGATACTTAATATGAGGAATAAATGTAAGCTTGGAATCTAAAATAATGCCTAGAAACTTATGCTCGCTGCTCACAGAGAGCGCATCTCCTTTGATTTCTATACTGGGGACAGGCGTTATGCCTCTCTTGTTTGTAAAGAGTACGCAAGTGCTCTTCTGGGCGTTTACTTTAAAACCATTCTCATCTGCCCATTTGGACAATCTGTTTATTCCCAGCTGCGCTTGTCGTTCGCAGATGGCAATATTGCATGACTTAAAGGCTATCTGCACATCGTCGACATAAACAGAATAAAACATAGTGCGTGGGATGACTGTGTGCAGGGAACTCATTTTTACAATAAATAGTGTGCAACTAAGCACGCCCCCTTGTGGCACACCGGTCTCTTGGGTGAATGACTTCGAAAAAGCGTTACCCACTCTTACGCGGAATGTGCGATTAGATAGGTAACTTTCGATTGTATTTAACATGTTGCCACGGACACCCATCGCGGAAAGATCTCTGAGAATGCCGTAGCGCCATGTCGTGTCATAAGCTTTCTCTAGGTCGAGGAACACTGAAATACAGAACTGCTTATGTATAAAAGCGTCTCTAATATAAGACTCAATGCGAACAAGGTGGTCTGTTGTGGACATACCTTCCCTGAAACCACATTGGAAGGGGTCTAGTAATTTGTTATTTTCAAGGAAACAAATTAAGCGCCTGTTGATCATTTTTTCAAATAGTTTGCACAGACAGCTTGTTAGCGCTATTGGCCTGTAGCTGCTGGCTAGGGACGGGTCTTTGCCTTGTTTAAGCACGGGGATGACTGTGGCCTCCTTCCACGAGGGCGGGATATACCCAGCCGCCCACATGGCATTGAAAAGAGACAGGAGTGTTTTCAGCGCTTCAGCATGCAGGTGCTTAATCATTTCATACATGACACGATCGCCGCCTGGCGCCGAGTTGTTGCAGCAAGTAAGAGAAGCTTTAAGTTCAACTAGGCTGAATGGGCAGTTGTAATCTTCATTTTGTGAACATTTTCGATCAAGGGGCTTTCGCTCTGCGTGTTCTTTGAACCTGAGAAATGCTTGTGTGTAGTGGGACGCACTGGATACATGTTCGAAGTGTTCGCCCAGACAACCTGCCTGGTCTTCCAGGCTCTCACCTTGTGTACTGACTAACGGTAAAGGGTGTACCTCCCGGCATTTTAATTTATTTACTCGATTCCACACTTTTGTCTCATCCGTGTAAGAATTTATACTGGAGATGTACTTCTCCCAACTCTCCCTTTTAGCACGTCGACGTGTTCTTCTACCCTGGGACTTTATTTGTTTGAAACTAATCAAATTTTCAGCAGTTGGGGAGTCGCGAAGTCGTCCCCAAGCTTTGTTTTGATTTTTCCGTGCTTGTTTACATTCTTCATTCCACCACGGGATGCGACGTTTATTCGTAAGTCCGTTAGTTTGAAGGATGCATTTCGTGGCAGCGTCAATTATTAAGCCTGTTATATACGCCACAGCGTCTTCTATATTAAAGGAGGCAATATCATCCGTGCTTAAATATGTAAGTTCTCGGAAATGTTCCCAGTTAGCTGTCTCCACCTTCCATCGGGGAATGTGTGCCGAGCATCCATCTTGTTTTGTTAAGTTTAACATGATTGGGAAGTGGTCGCTCCCAAAAGGGTTTTTGATAACGGACCACTCCAGGTACGGGATTAGCGTACACGACACGATACTTAAATCTATGGAGGAGTATGTATTATGCGCCACGCTGTAGTACGTTGGCTCTTTCTTATTCAGTATACATGCTCGTGAGGAAAACAGAAAGTTTTCAATCAGGCGACCTCTCGCATCGCAACGAGAGTCTCCCCACAAGGTGTTATGTGCATTTAAATCTCCGACAACTATGTATGGAGCAGGAAGTTCATCTATGTAATTTTGAAATTCCGTTTTATTAAGTGAATAGCTGGGAGGGATGTATATTGAACTAATAGTGATTAGCTTGTCAAACAACACCCCTCGGACAGCAACTGCCTCTAGGGGCGTATGAAGTTTTAATTCCCGGCAGGCAACACCTCTGTCTACTATGATAGCCACACCACCGGATGACACAACAGTGTCATCGCGGTCTTTGCGAAAAATAGCGTATTGTGTGAGAAAATTTGTTTGTGTACATTTCAGGTGCGTTTCTTGAACACACAGCACCTTAGGGTTAAACCTGTGTAGGATGTCTTTAACGTCATCGAGGTTGTGAATGAGTCCTCTGACGTTCCACTGTATTATTTGTGTATTCATCGTGGGAATGTTTTTTGTGCTGTGTGTTTAAGAGAGCAGTTACTTCACAGAGCCCTTGTCGGGCCCTGTGATGCGGGCTTTTTCTTGTTTGGAGCGATCGCGAGATTCACGGCGCTCCTTAGGCGCTGATGGCGCCGTCTGGCTTGTTGTTGTGTCCATGGCCTCTTGCGAGGCGCTGGGCACGCGCTCTTGCGAGCGGTTTGTTTTACGTGCGGGCCTCGTCTCGATGGACGAGATCCCTGAGGCCACCAGCCCGGAGGTCGATGGCCCCTTGTTCTGAGGTGGCGGAGCAGCGCTAGCTGCAGCCGCTGAGGGGGCGGATGGCGTCGCTGGCAGCTCACCGCGTGTGAGCCGGACAGCCGCCGGAAACCGTTGTGTCGCTGCCCCCTGACGCGCCACATCGGCAAAGGTGTTCTTGGGCAGGTATGATACCCGCCTACGTGCCTCCTTGAATGATATGTTCTCCTTTACTTTGATTGATACTATTTCTTTTTCTCTTTTCCAGGTGGGGCACGACCGCGAGTATGCGGCGTGCTCCCCAGCACAGTTCACACAGTGGAGAGAGTTTTCACATGATTCAGCGAGATGTTCGTTCGCACTGCATTTTGCACAAGTCTGACGGCCTCGGCAGTTCTGTGAACTGTGGCCAAATCTTTGGCATTTGAAGCAACGGAGAGGGTTAGGGATGTACGGCCTTACTCGGATTTTAATGTAACCTGCCTCGATGGTTTCTGGCAGCACACTGGAACCGAATGTGAGTATTAGGTGCTTAGTGTCAATTTCTTTACCATCACGCCTCATTCTGATTCGTTTTACGTTGATCACATTTTGTTCTTTCCATTCTTCCAGAAGTTCAGACTCGCTCAGCTCCATGAGATCCTCATCGGAAATCACACCGCGGATGGTGTTCATGGTGCGGTGTGGGGTCACTGAAACTGGTATGTCCCCGAGAGACACTAGATTACAAAGTTTTTCATATTGCTTTTTGTCATGTAGTTCCAAGAGAAGGTCGCCACTCGCAAGTCTGGTTGCCTTATAGCCTCGGCCAATTGTCTGAGTTAGACTTTTGGAAACGAGGAAGGGCGAGATCATTCTCGTTGTCTTTCCTGGTTTTTCACAGTGTATTACCTGATACCGGGGGAAATTCTCAGTGTTGCGACCAAAAAATTTAAATATTTCTTCGGTGCGCCCTCGTTTCTGAGGGCGATCAGAGAGCTTGGGAAAGGAGCTATCCATGAAAAATTTTCAGTTTTCGGTAGTAACGCCAGCCGCCCACCGTGGAGCCCAACACGGGGACGCCACAGGTCTTATAAAAACAAGTCCTGCGGACGCCAGCTGTACGTCACCACTATAACCGAATATGAAATAACCTAGGTAGGCTACTCACACAGGGTTAACCCTCGCTGCCAAGAAGGTCGGAAGTAATATGGAAGAGAGTAGACGACAGAAAAGATGAAAAGGCGAGAGAGAAAGACGAAGATTGGAGAGAGAGACAGGAAAAGGCAACTACCGATTTCCCCCGGGTGGGTCAGTCCGGGGGTGCCGTCTACGTGAAGCCGAGGCCAAAGGGGTGTGTTGCCTCCGCCGAGGGGCCGTAAAGGTCCAAACACCCGGCATTGGCTCAACCCCCAGGATCCCCTTTTCCCCGGACACGGCTAAGCCGCGCACGGTTAGACGCGGGAGGTTCCAAACCTCGTGTGCTCGGGTACGTGGTGGCGCAACTCACCAAACGCCTGCTGACGCAGACGCCCCTGCGGGGCCGACGATAAGTACATCGCCAAACCAGCGATCACATGATACATTTCCCGGTTGCTAGACCTTAAACAAATAAAGGCGCAAAGCATGCGCAATCAAAAACAGTAGTTGCTGCCATACAGGGGCTCTGGAGGTATATCTGACGTGTGGGGGCGATATGGGGGGCTCATATCACATCATGTAGTTAGTTCTCCTCTATCTCTGTCTCAATATATATATAGCGGTCGGAACAGCTCTGAGTGTGGGGGCATGCCCCCCCTGGTTTAGAACCTGTGGGGGCGACTACCACCACTGCCCCAGTGGCTCTGGAGCCCCTGCCACAGTAGCAGCTTTCCTGCAATACTTGCCCGCCCATCTCACATGGAAATGCCAGCGCACACTGATTTGCTATTCTGGTACTACCCGCAAATTCCTCTCGGGTCACTGCACGCCGCATTCACAGTTATCGCCACTAACCCTACTAAGATAAGCATCTTCACCTATCAGTTTGCTTCACAGCATGTAGGGAATGGAACTTAGTGGAAGTGTACTACACGCCTTTAATAGGCCCTAAACCACTGGTGCAGGCGGCGCGAAGTGAGCATAACAGTTCACTCTGGTGGCATTGTAGGCATCATACTCCATTGTTGCTCACTAACTTGATTTTGTTTTCGTTTCGCGTCACAGTCTTGAAACCATACGCCATAGGAAAATGACAACATGCGTCTCGGGTTGTTCGGGCTCCAATAGCTCGACGAGCATTGGCCATTTGTGCCGCAACAATTCCTGCTACGTGGGCACGTCAAAACTTCTCAAAATGCCCTGCTTGAAAAAGCTGCTGACCCAGGCCGAATTTGATGAGCGCAGATGTAAGCTTGCCAAAACTGCAACAAGGACAACGCGCATTTCAGGCCACTCGAGCCCCACCAGCCCGGCGTGCATCAGCGCATCGTGCTGCAACGATTCGCTCTATACTTTGTTTTCTGTAGTAGATGTCAACTACAGCTGAGTCTGTGAAATTTTTTAATGACCTCGGATTATACATTTGCCTAGCTAGTACGTTTTTTCTTGTGTCCTTTTCCAAAATGTATGGTTGATGTTCTACTGCATCATTAATTGACGTGACAACTTTGCAAGTGAAGAAGAATTTGTCTTGGTACAGGGATTGAAGCCGGTACCTCTGCATTTTCCTTCACTGGGCAGTTGCTCCACCAGCTTACCAAGATGCTTGCAGTAGGCATCGTGACGTTCAATTAACCAGCAACTCAAAGCGTGGGAGCATTTGTTGGGAAAAATAATTCTAAGGAAGATGCACAAAAGCGAATGAAAGTAGAAAAAAATATTTTTTTTCAACAATG
Source organism: Dermacentor silvarum (assembly GCF_013339745.2). Taxonomy (NCBI): domain Eukaryota; kingdom Metazoa; phylum Arthropoda; class Arachnida; order Ixodida; family Ixodidae; genus Dermacentor; species Dermacentor silvarum. Next base: position 68,075,575 of record NC_051157.2, on the reverse strand, counting down.
AAGCTTCCTTTCCGAGAAATCAGTATGGGGGTTCTTGGGGGCACATCTCCTGATAGTATTTTGGAGCCATCTATGGTGGTATGTCTCTGATACGCTAAAATGCCATAAACTCCTTCTATTTCTCAGCCCATGACTGATCCCTGAAACAGCCACCTGTTCGAAACTGGTTACTGTTACAGTTCCCAGTGAGTGCATGCAGAAGGGAGCTTGCAGTTACCAATGAAGTGGTTAGGTGCTGCCTGTCTTCGTCTCCGTGGTATGATGAACGCCAGTACAGCCACAATGAGTACAATGACAGCCAAGATACACAAGAGTGGCACCATGATGCTCACGCTCTTGTAAAACGCCGGCTTCCGTCCCTCCAGGCTGTTCAAGGGAGGAATGCTAGCTGCAGAAAATAAGAGCAGTAAGACTACATCAGGCCTGAAATCAAATGAAGAGCATGTGAAAGTGTGACGAGACACTCTGCACTTCAGGAATCTCCTTCCCGAGCATGTACTAAAAAGGATACAGCAAACTTCCGTTAGTTCCACTTTGGTTACTTCGATCCTGACCAAAGGTCTCGGCAGGCGGCCACGCATTTCTAAGGGCCGAAACTTTCATTATTTCGATCATAAAATTCGCCTTAGCCGGATAATTTGAACTTGACCAGCCAGCAGGTTCAAGCCAGCGTACTTGCTGGCTTGCCAGCCTGACCCCTATGGTGACCCCAATAGCGATGCCTTTAGTGGCAACGTCCGTCTCGGCGGAGCTTAAGGAACAGTGAATGAACACGTCAACTCCCGTCAAAAATGCCTATTTTCGAACTGCGAAGTGAATCGGCGGTGTGTTTTGGCATTCTTTTCTGCATCTTGTTTAAGTCGATCCACTGGATAATTCAATCAATTCCATTGGTCCTGTCAAGGTCAAAGGGAAGTCGAGTGTATAAGATCCGTTAATACTTGTCTTGTCCAAATTTTTTTTTTTTTCGCCTCACAAATGAGCCATTTTCAGATTCACTGAATTGTGCACGAGTGATAAGCTGGTTCTGAGCAACTTGACTTCAGGTGACAACTGGGACTGAAGATAAAAGTGGTGCACTAATTCATTTTTGATCTACACTGAATTGTGCTGTCATAGGTAAAGTAAGTGCAGTTTTTTTTTTCCTTCACATATTGAATTGCCAATTACATTTAACCACAGCATAATTGCCTGGCGCAGACAATACAGCACACTACTATTCTACAACCGAGGTAATAATTTGGCACTAGATTTCAATATAGAGCTCCTCTAATTTTACTCACAAAACTGCTGTGACAGCAGTTACATTCTGCCAATGTAAAAAACCTTAGTGAAACTGACAAATGGTGAAAAAACTGGAGATAAAGCAATGTTGAGCATGTAAACAAATAATACTGCGGTAAATTAGCATGAAAAATACGGAGCGGGAAAGTTCAATTTTATGTGTAAATTAACAAGCAGCACATGAGGGTTGTTCATACATAGGGTTGTTCGTTTCTGATTTTTACACACCGAACATGTTTCAGGAGAATCGGGTTAGACCCGATTTCTCACCAAATTCCAAAACCACGTAGTACCAACCTTTTCTTTCTTTATTATTATTTTATAATTTTTTTAAACACCGCACGAAATTCGCGGGGTGCACACACACTGCCTACCCTGCCTTGGGACAACGAAGTTAGATCATGTTGGCTTAAGTTAACTCCAGTGATATATTGTTCAATTCACAAGCTGCGTGCAGCACTGTGGACGCTACACAGATCTCAACCAACCACTCCATGAGCGCGCCTAACACTGAGTTAGTAACTGACTGACATTGTTGCATTGACATTGTTGTGCATAGCTAATGTGGAAGCTGTGAGGTCGAGAGAACTTTCTCTTAGCTGAGATACGTTCAAAGATCGGACAGTTCTCGGATGGAGACCGACATGATGCGCATGCAGTTTATAATGTACGTTAACAAAGATGTGTAAAAAAATTGATGACCAGCTTTTTGTGAATAAAATGTTTCATTTCCTTGAAGTTATCAATGCTCTTTAATGTCATTATACTTATTAATTTCCAAACAAACACCAAACTTCGGAATATTTACTAGAAAACCTTGATATCCCCCCGATTACTAGTTTGAAACAGATCTCTAGTTTTAAACACATTAGCGCTAAGGAGCTTGTGATACCCTCCGACCAAGAAGAAAGAAAGAAAAAAAAAAGGAATGTGATGTTTTACTTAGTTCATTTGCAAATTTAATCCGTAAAAGCCCGAATTTCGAAATGGTTCCACAAAAAACCTGATTTCCGCACAATTCTCAGCTTGAAAGATGGCACCATATTTTCACCCCCCCCCACGAACTTGAAAAAAATATAAAACCCGAAAACGAACAACCCTAGGTATACATTACATAACACAACAAAATGTCACTAAAGGCAGCGCAAATTAAGGGTGTGGCATTACGTGAAGGACATTCACCAGTAGATGTGAGGTGGTCGCTAGCCAAGTAGCCCTAATATTCCATATTTCTTGTTCTTTTTTATTTTTTTGAAATTGGCAAACAAAATAAGTCTTTTTCATGAGTGCTAAGAGTGCTTGCCCAAATCTCCTGGGGAAGGTGAACACTATGCTTACCTTACATAAAGCTCGAGCAACTGCAATAACTACAGGTGACATTGCAAATGGGAAATGCAAATACAGCAATCAACACGCTCACTCAGGTGGAAAACAAACATGTGATTAATTTACTATGTTGCCACGTTATATTATTTTCTTGTATCTGTTGATAGTAAAAATAGTAAAAATCATTCACTGGCCGAGCCAATCATGTTTGCCGGTACCAGAAGCCTGTCTTGCCATGCCACTGTGCCCGAGTTCTAGCATGACTGCTTTCCTCCACCATTACAAGGTTACCACCTCCAATAAAACAGGTTTTCTCCACTACATTTGCTCTCTTAAACCCAAGCTGATGGTAACGGCTTTCTGATGCACACATAACCACAGAAAAAAAAAAGAAAGCTGATCACCGATTCCTTTTGTAAATACTAAATAGCAACTCCCGGGCTTCCTTAGAAAAAGAGCTACAAGAGAATGAGTCTGTGATAATAAGATCCTATTCAACTTTCATCATTTCTCAATGCTCCATTATTTACTCAAACAGCACCCTGCATAAGTTTACTGGAATCAAGACATTATATCTATGTTGATGCACTCGCATACCGGCACGTCAATGCACATTAATGTTCAAGTTATCATCCATTTTCTACAGTTAAATCCAACCTGAAGGGAGCTTACAGATGTGTTCACCTTAGTAGAAATTCAGCTTAACATTAATTAAACAAAGACAAAACAAAGACCCTAACCTGTTCAGCTAAGCGCATTTGGCATTACAGAGCTCACCTAAAGCAGAGTCTATTGTAATTGATAGCGCATGCCCATCCTGGATCCTTTATTTCTGTGCTGTGCCCGTCACAAGTGCATCGCTATGTAAGTACAAAGCTCAGAACTGTTCACAACAACCATCTACATGACCGTGAGCAATTTTGAGAACTGTACACTGCCTTAACTGACATAACTGCCTTAACCTAACTGACCCTAGAAGGGTCGTCATCCACTGATGCAGGCAGAACAGTTCAGAAAGCAGCATCCGGATCTCATAGTTGTTAATAATAATGTGCATTCGTGAGCTGCAACAGTTGCTGTTAACTGTTCTGAGCTCTGTCTCACCTACTTCGCCCGATTGTCTACGTTACCTCCAGTTCTGGTGAAAGTGCTGAAGGTATAGTCGTGTTCTGTTGTTCCCGCTTCGCTGTGGCTTGCTAAACGTAGAATGTACCACTTCCCGGCCACCAGGTCAGGCACCACAAGCACTTTTTGTTCAGCTGGGATCGAGTCAGACACAAGCACCCAGTCCTCCTCGCTCACGTCCTGCACCCGGTACTGCACTGTGAAAGACAGGATGGGGCAGCCCGCCGCACTCCAGCTGCTCAGGTGCACTGTTAGTGTTGCACCGTTCACGCTGAGCACGGCATCACGCTTGGGTGCCACTGGTGCTGCAAGTGCAATCAAATAATAAAAACGAATGAAGATAGAATGCGTATGTTGAAGTGTGGTGGATGCCACAGAAAACAACAATATGTCAACATATGCAAGCGCACCCTGGCACTGGCTTACGGTTTAGCTAACAGAACACCAGCATCAAAATAGAAAGGTAATATACTGCCACCTGTAAGTAGTGGGTTGAGGGCAAGAGTGGGTCGAGCCCAAGAGAAGAAGGAAGACCGCGCGCTCCTTCTCTGCTCGAGCCAGCTCCGACGGTCGCGTCTTCCAAGAGCCAGCTGCTCTACGTTTATTAAACCTTCAGGACTACTTCTCGCGGCTTGTGACAATACTATCTAACTTAATTCCTAGTTCAGCTATAGGTGCAGAAAGTCCTTTTTATATGCTCTATTGCATGCTGGCCAGTTATAAACGGGGTTTGGCATGAATCTGCATGATGTTTTAAGGAAAGCTAGTGATTGGCGCTGCCAGCAAGCGTTTAATGCTTAAAAAGTATTTTGTGTAAGCAAGCACTGCGATTAGTTTAATTTATTCACTGCAACAAGTATAGTAGTCCACACTAGAATGCCCTCTATGCCACATGATCAACAGTGGTTGAAAAAGAGATGTCTCTGGAGCCAACACTTCGACAAAGGGCCTTGTCTTCATCTTGACTCTGACGTAGACACCATAGTTCAGCAAGATAAGCAGATACTCACGCATACTCACTCACCAAAATTTTCGCAGATTATGTAATAGCTCACACTCATGTGCACTCACGCTCATCAGCCCTCACTCATGTTCCAACTCAGGCTCACCAACCCACACTCCTGTTCATGGTCACTTCCATTCACACTTATCGGCCACTCATGCTCATACTGACGCCAACTCCCCGCTCACCAGCACTCACTCAGATATACATGCTCACGTCCGCTCACACTCGCATACTGTCACCCACGTTTATACTATGTCCACTCAAAATCACAGTCACTGACTTTCATTCATACTCACGTTGACTGGCACTCACTCCCATTGGTACTCACGTCCACTCACACCCTTCATAACTTACTAACACTCTATCTCATGCCTGTGACGTGAGTGTGCAGCAAGTGGGAGAAAGCGTACTCGTGAGTGAAAATGCCGACCTATGCGTAGACAAGGCCTCTCGTCAACGAAACGATGGCTTCAGGAACATTGCTTGTTCAACCACTGTTGATCACGTCGAGTCTCAGGCTTTCTGTCTGCATCTGTCTTGTTCCAATCTCTATGCCATACGTTCCTCGGCAAACGCAGACCTTGAACCTTTGAAATTCACGCACTGAGCACGAATAAGAAGATTGACTAAGAATTACTGTTGGGCTAGCTTGCTGTGCGTAATGTAAACATAGTGCCAGAAACAGTGCACAGAATTTCCAGTCAGCACACTGTCTCTAGCCATCCTTTTTTTCATGCTTCTGTCTCCTGAACATGAATTCAAATCCACAAACAGGAATTCAACTGCGCTTGTCCCGCCACAAACATCCCATTTCGGATTGGTTTACCATAAAAAAAACTGCAAGATAGTTTCACTTGAGAGCTTCTGGTTATCACTGCGACATAATATGGCATTCTGAGATGATAAATGCTTGAGAAATCACTGTGGTCTTGCTATAAAGATTACTGCTCATATTATCAAAATCAGCGGTGAGAAGATGCTGGTTAAAAAGGCCACCACCAGTACAATGCCATCTTTGGCACAAGCAAACAGCAGTCAAATAACAGCAACTTTCTAGAACAAGAAGCCATAAGTGAGAATAAATACTACAGTTAAACCTTGTCATAACAAAATCTCATCCTACATGAAATTATCGTTCGATATTCATTATAGGCATACATTTGTCAAATGCTGTTATTGGCAAGGAAGATTTTCGATTTAGTTCGTTATATTCGATAATTTGTCCTATCCGAGTTCATTACATCAAGTTTGACCGCACTACGCAATGATGCTCCCTCTATACTCGAATATTTTTGTTTCTTTTCTGATTCTCTTTTATTTGAAAGCGAGAATTGAAAAATCAAGGAAAACATAAGCTAAAATATTGTAGTAGGACGAGAATCCTCTCCCTCTGCAAGCAAAGAGGATGAGTGTATTTATCGCTATTGATGACTGTTAGAAGGCACAAATTGACAACACAATTGTGTTCGCATGTCATTTCACGCCGATAGCACATCCAGCTTTGCTGCACTGTGCAATACCCTATACTACAATATTTTAACTTCTGTTTTCTTTTCTCACTTTCAAATATAGAGGAACCATAAGAGAAATGAAAATATTGCAGTATAGGGGGAGCATCATTGTGCAGTCCGGTCAGACCGGATGTGTGTGCCAGTCAATGGTGATGACTGGATGGCGCACACTATACTTTCAGTTATGCTTCGGCTATGTGCTCCTTTATTTGCATTTCATTTCATGTCAGGGCGAGTGGGCATCTTTCATCTGCATGTTTTTTCTGTTGTACTCTTGAGTTTTATAGAGAGCTGCAATGGCTATGGCGGCCAATGAGCATTCTGCAGCTGAGCGCGAGATCATCGGTTCAATAACTGGCTGTGACACCCACATCTCAGAGAAGTTGAAATGCAAAAATGCTCATGCATCATGCCTCAGGTGCATGTTAAAGCACCTCTGGAGGCCAAAATTATTACAGACTCTTTTCTTTAGCACCTCTCATTGCCTGTGAGCTACTTTGAGACATTAAACCTGGCAAAATTGTCAGGCCGACATTTCCCACACTAGGATGACATTTAATTCTCTCACAGTTTCTCTCTCTCTCTCTAGACTTCACAATGTAAGCAATTTTTAATTATCTTTAGCATGGTTTGGTTGCGTGTGACATAAGCAGATGATAGTACATCCATAAAAAGTTCAGCAGATGTTGCCATCGCCCAGTGTGTGGTCTGTCCAGACTTCTACATGTTGGCTTGCCATTAGTCAACTGGAGCACCTTATGTTGTAGCAGTCTGCACTAAATGGCATGGGAGGAAGGTTGTGCAAGACCTGGTAATACACAATATTTCTTCATTAGCAGATCATCGGGACCCAGCCCTTTTTGCTTAGTGTCCCAGCATCAGGACCCTAAATAGGGCCAAAATTTGTCATTTGCAACAATGCAGTGCTGAATGAAACAGATCTATAAACTTATAAAAAAAAAAGAGAGAAGTAAGAAGCAGAGTGCCAACTTACGTCCTCCCTGAGTCTTTGCTGACATCACTTCACTGGGGTCACTCTTGCCCATCTTGTTAAATGATGCCACATAAAACTGATAAGTTGTTCCGCACAGAAGATCTTGAAAGGTGTATGTTGTTTGGTGAGCAGAAACCTGATGCTCCTCCCATGCGCCGTGTTGGAACTTGATGTAGATGTAGTAGCCTATGACACAAAGATCACAGATCAGAGTTAATCCACAGTGACATGTAGTTCAAAAAGCTGGCTTTGTGAGTTTTGTGCACATATTTTAGTCACCCTTTAAGATGAATACTGTGAAGCAGACTACTCTGAGAATCTGAATGACTTAAGGAGCTCTCATTTATCTTTTGAAAGATATGAAAAAAAAAAGGAGCAGTGTGTGCGACTCCCTTCAAACATGTACAGTGTAGACCGCTTATAACGTAAGTCGCCGGAGTCGCGAATATCTGCACTATAAGCGGTACTGCACTATAAACAAAACAAACATTTTCAAGCCCTGCACGTATGCAAAACATGTAGACCAAGCATGTAGACACGCTTTGTACTATCATGCGCACATCGCGATTACGTTTTCACCAGAGAGCTGGCGAAAACATAATCGCAATGTAGCTGGTGCTCTTCAAGTTCGACAGCTTTGCATCGAGTCAAAACGAAACAACTGCTTGCCGCAACCGCTGCGGAAAAAACCGTGACCGCTATCAATGTGATTATGAACAGCGACTTTGCGGTACTGAAGGCACGCGCCCGACGCACGCACCAAATCTGGTTATATTAACAACCATTCGCTGCAACAACTGCAGTCGAAACTGCGGTCGCTATCTGTGCGATCATCGATTGCGACTACGCAGTTTTTTTAGGCACGCGGCCGACGCACGTACCGAGTAAAAATGAAACTACTGTTCGCAGCAACTGCTGCGGAGAAAACTGCGGCCGCTATCGACGCAATCGCGGATGACGACTATGCAGTTACGAAAGCCCGCGGCCAACGCAGTGTTATGCGCAGCAGTAAACGCAAGATTACAGGCTTTAAAGACACAAATAAGCTCGAAGCGTTCCGGCCTTGCATCATTCACGTACGAGTTCAACTGATGGCTGTGGCGATGCGGACTCTGTCGCTTCGTTTCGGTTGGACGCTAGCGCCATTCTTGCTCTTTTGCGTCACGCATTTGCGGCGCTCCTCGCTCACTGAGCTCCGAAAATCGTCCGAATTAACTGATGTGCGGCCAAATAAGTCCGAATTAACGATAGTTTGATTGCATTGAATAATATATGCATACGCTGGCCGGGAGCACGCACCTCGTTGAGAAGCGTGCTCACTGCCGCCCTTGTCGGCGAGATTTTTCCGCGGAAGCCGCATTATAACCAGTATTTCGTCTCACGCGGCTGCACTGTAAGCGGTATGCGGATACATGGAGTGCTATGGGAAAATTAACGGGAGTCTGAAAAGACCGTACTATATCGGTCCTGCACTATAAGTGGTTACGTTATAAGTGGTCTATACTGTACTTGTAGTATAATGAATACTCGACAACGCAGCAATTAAGAACCTTCAGTGGCACCAATTGCATGATGCAAAAAAATAAGACATTCTTGGTAAGATACTGTCCAGCATTTAACAGTGCATAACACACTGCTAATGCCGCTACATGGCAGCTCCACTATCATTATGGCACCAGACAACAAGTTTCTGTAGTTGTGAAAGGACATGCATTCCATTCATACAAAATTGTGTTCTGGTTCCATTGTGGCCAGCATTATTATTGACATAAAAAAAAGGTTGTGCTACAAATATTTTGTTTCTGACTTTAGACAGAAGTGAAGACTCCAAGAATGTTAAAACAAGCATTTGGAGATAAGAGTGACTCGTAGAATATACTCAAAGCTTTACTGCAAAGCTATTAAGGGGAGTTCAAAAAAAAATGTTTCAAGCAGTGATGAGGAAGGCTGGCAACGGTGAAAGCCAACAGCAGTTTGGTTGGTATTAAACGTCAATCAGAGAACAGCTAGCAATGCAGCCTGCGTCAGATCCCCGAAGCAGCTGTATGAAAGGGGATCGGTGAGAGCTATCACTTGGAAAAGCCAGGAACACAGCCATATCAGGCTGTTGGAACGCACAACCAGAGGCCTGTGTTGGTAGACCCCGGCTCAACATGTAGGAAAATGCGTCGGATATACTACTGGAGGGTATAGAAGTAGTATGCTTGGATATAATGAAGCACTTGAAAAGGCTCAAGTATAGTAAATTGAACTGCACTGGATATATTAGTGAACCATTTGAAGTATTTGGTAGAACTTGGGCAGTGGTAAAACAGACCCCTAGCACTTCCGAAGGGTCTGAGAAGTCTCTTAAACAGTTTCGCTGTTTTTGATGCAAGCGGTGCCAAAATTGGCATACATTTCTGTGAATTCTGAAGGTAAAGGTTTTTTTTTTACAGGGGAGCTGTGCATGTCCACCATTCTATAGATTTTTCTATGTCCATGCCTCAGAACTCCTGTGCCCTCTATGTGGAGGAAAAGCAAACCAGAAAGGCATGTGCTGACACCTGGCATAGCAAGGGGAAAGCTAAGAAACCACCCAATACTACATAACTCCGCCCTCTATGAGGAGGCGGAGCAAACCAGTAAGGCATGTGCTGACACCAGGCATAGCAAGAGGAAAACTACGAAATTGGCGGCAAGAGAGAACAAAGATCGTGCCCGTGAGGTGGTGGGCTTTCATCTTCAGGAAGATGGGCGCCGCAAAGTGGAGAATGCAGCGAAGCGTTGCAGGTACCACGCCAGTGAATTGGACGAGAACCAGCTGCGTATGCGAAATTTCAGAAGGACTTTCTGGACAGAGATTTCGAGTTCAATTGTGCGGTGTGCAACAGATTGTGGTTCGAGAATGATTTGATGGTGATTGGTTACGTTCGAGATGTTGTGAAACGTGAATGTGATGCAGTTTTGCCAGCTACCCCAGCTCCTCACTTAGCCAGCTGCTCGGTTTGGCTGCGTCGAGGGAACGCTAATGGCCGTGTCGCGCATCGATCATTTGGTGTGACAGGTGGTTGCAAAAAATCCACCTGCTGCATTTCCACGCCTGCACAAAGAACCGAATAGGCAGTTAGTATGTAGCATGTGCTGGTATGGGGGGGGCCGTGTGTAGTGCATACTGTCGAAGAACAGCTCCGCTGGTAGCCCACATTCACAGAGTGGAATGGCTGTGATTTTTTATCAATCATCGCCAGTGGAGGTATAAAATTGGTGCTTGTGAGTCATACTAAACGGCTTAAGTCCTTTAAGAAAGACCAGAATGTCTGTGACAGAGCAGGAGGTTCCAGACGCCTTTCAACCAGGATCAGCAATGTAATTGTGTAGCAAAGTGGAGAATGCGGCGAAGCGTCGCAGGTACCACGCCAGTGAATTGGACGAGAACCAGCTGCGTATGCGAAATTTCAGAAGGACTTTCTGGACAGAGATTTCGAGTTCAATTGTGCGGTGTGCAACAGATTGTGGTTCGAGAATGATTTGACGGTGATTGGTTACGTTCGAGATGTTGTGAAACGTGAATGTGATGCAGTTTTGCCAGCTACCCCAGCTCCTCACTTAGCCAGCTGCTGGGTTTGGCTGCGTCGAGGGAACGCTAATGGCCGTGTCGCGCATCGATCATTTGGTGTGACAGGTGGTTGCAAAAAATCCACCTGCTGCATTTCCACGCCTGCACAAAGAACCGAATAGGCAGTTAGTATGTAGCATGTGCTGGTATGGGGGGGCCGTGTGTAGTGCATACTGTCGAAGAACAGCTCCGCTGGTAGCCCACATTCACAGAGTGGAATGGCTGTGATTTTTTATCAATCATCGCCAGTGGAGGTATAAAATTGGTGCTTGTGAGTCATAATAAACGGCTTAAGTCCTTTAAGAAAGACCAGAATGTCTGTGACAGTGCAGGAGGTTCCAGATAGATGCCTTTCAACCAGGATCAGCAATGTAATTGTGTAGCATAAAAATATCCATTACATTTGCTCTTCAGCAATGAAGTAATTGTGTAAAAGCTGTGCTGCTGCATGGAGCACACCAGGAAATTTCACTTCATGACCTCAAGACCGTTGTATAACAACCAAATTCTCACTGAATTCCTACTAATCGCATGTTCCTTTTTTTATAAAAAAGTTCCTTCCATATATAGGCAACTGTTCACTACATCTCTCGCTTATGTCATTCAGTAAGTTTTATATATTTTTTTGGTTGCCAAAAATAAAAGTGAAACTCAAGGGCAAAAGGCTATGATGTCAGATGAGCCTATCAAAATATGACACACAATGTACTGATAAAAGTTATGAAAAATGACTGCCATATGGGTCCACGAGCATAAAATCCTTACTGTCTCCAGTGGATCTACACGGCAGACGACTGCTGTGAAGCTGATAAAGATGGCTAACTTAAGTGTGTTTTTAAAAATAAATTGACTTCAAGAACTTATGGATCGAACCCCATATATACATCAAAGGCATTAGCAGCTGCACAAAAAGGGAAGCACAATAAAGGTTCATGAGTAAAATAAGGAAGAAATGCTCATTAAAGCATACCCATTATGGTTGGTTCATCATTTGTGTTTGAGTTCCACTGCAACTGGATCGAAGAAGAACTGGTGCTGAAGACACTCAGTGATGGTGGAGGCGGTGGATCTAGAGTGCAGGGAAAACAGTCACAAGGTGGCATCAAGCAAATCTTTGAATTTAACAGGAAACAATATTCAAGGCTTATATATGGGTTCAGCGCTTTCAATCTAGGTTGAAAGAAACAAAAAGGACAACATTTTTTTTTTTTACAGAACTGGGTTTTAACAGAAAAGAGTCAGTGAAAGCAAATTTATAAAAGAGTGCTCTGCGCACAGCTGTAAATCTACATGCGCTCTCATGCAAGGAGCCTGGCAAGGTCAAGGTGACGCGTCAGCCTGCTGCCCAAGTAATCTTTACATTTTTTTTTCTTATTTGCATCCACTTTGCCTGCTGCTGAAACAAAAACGAGAAACGGGTAGGAGGAGTTGGAGGCAGTATGCAGAGGGAGTCCTGGTCTAGGTCCCTGCAGATTTCGAATTGTGGCCACTGTGGAGGATGAATAGTGCAAGTTCACCGAAGGCTTGTATCTATGCAGTCCATCGCCACAAAAATGTTTTATTCTTCTACGTAGTCCTTTGCAAGTACATCAGTGCTTAGTTGGCTACGTTCCATGCGCTTTGCAGATGATCCTATGTAACCCCTGTTTTCGTTACCATCACATACACGAAGTGGCCCTCTCTCGGACCACTTTCCGGACCTAAGGCGAATTCTGAAGGTGCATTGTTTCTGTCGAAACCACGCCGTCCAAGTGCAATCTCCTGTGTCATAAAATGTGGCCGATAGAAAAAGAAAACAAGCTGAAGCGCAACGTGATCATTGTGCATGCGAGACATCTGAGGCCTGAAGCACATGCTTCCAGATATTACAGAAAGCAGATAAAATGCAACACTTTAGTGTTACTGAAGCAGAGAGAGGGAGAAAGAGACTATGTTTTAGAGCGCAGCTCTTAGGCACCCGTTCCTATGTCAAACGTCGGCGTAATCGAATGAACGACTGCAGCAGATGAAAGAGCGAACGCGGAGCGCAGCGGGGGATGAAAAACGCGGCGAGAGCAAAGAGAACACGAGGAGGATAGTGGAGGGGGAGGGTATGGCGAAAGCATGAGAAGAAAAGAGAAATGCCGTGCAAGACACGCACTGCTGCGACGATGGCTACGAGATGGCGCCAGAGTAGCGCGCGTCGTCTGAGAAGTTTGTCTGCAGCAACTGCTGTCAATTGCACGCACGCGCTGCTTCTTATGATCTCCTGATTAGCGACGCAGTTGTGCCACACTTTGCTCCATTTGCAGCGCGCCGCACAAGACAGATTGTCCGCGCCAGCCAATATATTGCAAAATTAAAAATTGGAGGACGCTTAAGCTTCGCGATAGCGCTATAGGGCCCCGTTCGCATCGCATTTTTCTTTCAGTGGAAGCGCTTCACTGCAACACAGAACGTGGGAAAGCCAGCTTACAAAGACCAAGCTTACACCAATCCCCTTAAGGTCGGTTTCACTTTTGAACAGAAATGCATTGCTGGAAAGACGTTTTTCCAGGGGCAATATAAGTGGTCTTATAATAAAATGTGAAGGCTCTAGCACTTCTTTTTATTATTTTATTAACTGTTTGCTATTGCTCCGACGCGCGTGCGTGTCCAAAACGAATTAGCAGGCTTAGCCCCAAATTCGACCTGCCTAGGGCGGGAGTGCCATCTGGATATCATTTTCGCAAGTAAACTACCCGAACGCGCGACTGTAGGCCTGGTAGAAATGCTGGAAAAGGGTTTCTGTTTGAGTTTCCTCGTAGCAGAATTAGGTTTTCTCGTACATTCAAATTACAATCCGACGTCGATTGGTAAACAATCCGACGGCGAATCGGACGCCGAATGGTAAAGTCGTACTTTACCATTTTTCTGATGGATTTCATGTGAGAAATTCAATTTTTGTTCACCAAAACCTTGCACCACGTGGAGGGCCTGCCGGGTCAGGGTGGTTGGGGATGATTATTGCTGCCACGGACGCCAACATCGCACGCCGACGCCGGATTTTGTGCGACATGGGGCCCCTAACGCTGTCGCGTTAAAGCATGTATAGAGCTGCCCTCAAAATTTCGCAGTAGGGAGTATCTTAATTGTCAGTGATTTTTTTTTTCTTTCCCTGGACACTTCTGGCAAGGACCAATGAGGATGAAAGCAATTGCAATATGTAAGACAGATGCTACAAAAGCAGGATAAATTTTTCTTAGAACATGGTCTGGCAGTATATCTAAAATTTTAATGGGTGTTTTGTTATATAAAAAGAAGGGTTCCCTCTTAATACTGACAACTTTTAAACTCGCCCCCAATGACACAACACCTTGCCGCCCCAGGCCACTGCTACTATATAGCTATGTTTATTTCTGTGCCTTCCTCAAACTCATGCATTCGGGCAGCATGACCCTGCATCGTCTGCTTCAACATTTTTGGTGAATTCCAGAGGTCTATCGACAACACAGTGTTTTTGATTCAAGCGCAAGAACTTCTTTTCCGGTGGTACATTCCAAGTGGGTTTGTTCACTCCACCAGTCACTTTGGATCAACTTGCGTTTCAGAGGACTGCTTTCTCTTGCTTCATCACTAAGGAAAGAATTCAGCCAAAACTTAAAAGGAGTACTGCCATGATATTCTCGACACTTCATTTTTTTGTGTTAAGTGAGGGTTCAAGAAAAATTCCTGAAAAAATACTGGCAGGCCTCGTAGTACCCAAATAATTTTATATAATAGCTTTCCAACAGCCAATTTCAGTTTCATTTCCTAGGTTACCTACTGTATCGTGAAGTCATGATGCAGAAAATGGTCACGTGGGACACGACATTGCAAGGTGTTGACACTCACTACGGCCTACTCAGTCACCTCCTACATTGCTGCTCATTGTGGGGGCCGATGTAGCAGCATAGCAGACAATCGAGCTAGCCGGAGTGAGTGTCAAAATGTCTCTATCTCTTGCTCCCATGTGACCACCTTCTACGTCATGGCACAGTAGAAGTGAAACCGAAACGAAACTGTCGCTTCTACATGCTGAGAGACACCATGTGATTTTGGTGCGGAGTGTAAACACCAGTGCACAACGCTATGCTTTTTTGCACAAAAGCTGTGTTTGCCACCAACATGGAGCTCAATCTCAGCAGAAGAATTAATGAATGAGCTGTACAAGCAAGTGTACAAATGCAGCAACTAAACATTTTAGCAATCCTAATGATTTCATCAGAAATATAACTTCAGTGTAAATTAAATGCTATCTGCCGAGTAACAAATCATGCTGTGATCTAGCATGGAATAGTATTTTGTTACCCTATGGCAGATATGGGTTTGTGGAATCCCCTATAACTTACGTACTTTATAATCAGTCACAGGCCGTTCATTCCAAAATATGTTCGGAATTTTTAAAATAAGGAAGCAGAATATAGAGATGAGGGTCCCAAACTGAGACATTGCACTGGAACCTCTGGCTTATTATCAATACCATAATTCAACTACAATTTTAGTACAGCAGATGAACTTGGAAAAGGCACAATCCACTGGTTAATATGGCAGCATTCGTATTAACTGAAAAGAATGTTCTTGGCATATTGCAGCTTCCTGTAAGGATGAAAAATAAATTTGATGAGTTTGCCGAAAGCAAATGTTGCATCAACCTACATATTCAGGAAAGATGCCAGTCCTGTAAAACAGCTCAATAATACTTCCTCACCAGAAATAAGCGGAACGTTCTAACAAACTCATAAATAGAAGCAACACTTCTGCTAGAAAGAAATCACTGTGCACATGCTAATTATAATGTATAGTGCCTGTGCAAACAAACATTTGCCACAAAGCCCAGTTTTGTGAGCCCATGCAGCACAATAAGCATTTAGGTGAAGCACCAACAATAGGCCTACTTACCATTCTCAAAGGTCTCAAGATGGATTTCCTCGCATGGCGGACCAGTCCCTTTTTCGTTGAATGCTTGCACCAGCACCGCGTACTTTGTCGAGCGTTGCAGTGACGTGAGCAGAGCCTCCTCTTTCACACTCCCTGTTGTGTCGACAGTCTTGTAGATGTAGGTATCCGAGGACCCATGTTTCTTGTAGCCCACATAGTACCCTTTGAGCAGGCCATTTTGGTACTCCTTTTTTGGAGGCTGCAACGTAAATATGTTACAGGTTCTTCACTTTTCACTGCTACCACCCCGAAATCTGGTCACACTAAATGGTTTTCATACCAACAAGCACAGTGGCGCTCTCAATGTCTCATATCATGTTCAAAGCTGATGCAAGGAAGACGGAACGCTAGACAAATTGGAGGACTGGAAAAGGCAAAGCTAATGAAACATTTTTCACATGATAATGGCCCCGAGTGTTCCTCCATATCATCAAAATGTTAGGAATTTTGCTGTCAGGAGCATACATATTTCTTTGCCCCGAACGAGTACCACTGCTGCAACAATTAAAAGCAAACTACAGTGCACACGCCAAGCTCAACAAAAGTCACCACATAAATACATTAAGAGTATGACGAGGTTGGCAACGACCCTACGAGTTGGCAGGACAATGCAGCGTGATGCACAGTTTCAATAGACGATGACCAAAAGCACTCACCGAGCGTTGGCAATGCTGCTAGGAGGATGCTAGTCTCCTTCTTTACAAGAGATATAAAATGGGTTACCAGGGCGTGCTTGAAGGAAACCACTAAAGATTTCTGACTTACAGTGGAATGAATCATTTTGATTGCTATGCTGATTTTCTTGACAAAAGACTCTATCAAGATGGACAAGGACAAATGACTATACAGCTGCCAGTCACCTGCCCTTATCTTTCTTTGTGCAGTGAACAGAACAGTGTCTTTAGCCTGTTTGAAGCTTTCTTGAAAATGCTAGTACATAAGTGAAAATTCAAGTTTGTTGCTACTACTAAAGCTATGCCCTGGTACAATACACTATTAGCACTCTGCAAAAAAGAATTGCACTTCTGATATTACCTGCCATGTCACCTTGAGAGTAGTTGAGGAAACTGGGGTTGCTTGGACGTTTAGTGGAGGGCCTTCAGGTGCTGTAAAGAACAAAAGAGTGACACCTTTATAATTAATGGATTATCATAATTAAAGGTAAATAATGTGTAGTTTTGCAAAGCATAAATGCAAGAATTGTTCACACATGTAACTGGATTTCATAAAAATTAAATTCGGGGATTTTGTGGGCGCTACCCACAATCTCATTGCGGTAGTGGGGGAATAACTTTACTCACGTGGGGTTCCTTACTGTGCACCTAAATCTATGCGCATGGGCGTTTTTGTATTACGCCTCCTTTGAAATGCAGCTGGGATGGATCCCACAACCTTGAGGTTGCGCCAAGCCACTAAGCTACCGCAGCTCAGCTGAGTTTCTCCTTCGTTTTTTTTTTTTTTTTTTTTTTTTTAGTATCATGACAACACCACAAAAAGCAAGCCATCGTAGTCAAGGAGCATAATTCAAAAGCTTATGGCTATCATCCCACTCTAGCAGCTGTTAAATTTTTTTTTTTTTAAATTTAGGACTGCAGGGTTGTTTAAGTGAGCACAGAATGAGCCATAATATCTCAAGAAGCATGCGAAGGTCACTGCAACGAACACAAGATCAAAACAAAAGTGTTTTAGCCAAGTAGCGAAACTGTGGCATAGACAAAAAACGAAAGCCCCACGGAAACGTGCACGATACAGCAGCGCATACAGTAACGAGCTGAAGTTTTTGCTCAGGAGAGAACAGCTGACAAATTCCAAAGAAATCTAGATTTTTCTGGGAACTTATCGCAACTAGAAGGACAGTCGTGTTGTCGTTCGAATGAAGTCCTTATTGCCACTTCAACAACAACAACGAAACACACACACACACCTCATAATGGGCCACAAGAAAACCGTTCCCTTAAAATCCCCTGTATGCGGGTCAAATGTGCTCCGTGAAAGCGGCTGGAAATTAAGACATTCTTGTTTCCGTAAGACGCGCTTCACGGTCGCTTTCCTGGCCGTGAGCACAGAGCTTTGCAACACTACAGTTGGTCATAACGCTGCCGATTTGCAGTCAATGTCGACAAATAGTTACCCCTTTTCTTTCCCTGCTGAAGTGGTAGTCTCAGAAAGCAATTTCACAAAAGCAACAAATCCAGAACTACGTTTGCACTGCACGCGCCAAACCTATCACTCAAAAGCGATACTGCCAAATGCCAAACACTGCAGAACGCCTGCCATGTTTAAAAATCAAATTGGATTTGAATGGATTTGATTGTGTCGGATTCCGGTGGCCGGTTGAGGTGACAATGGCGATTGACCTTTTGAATAGGCGGTATCCAAAACCAATGCCTTCCAAAACCCAACGTCTATGGCGTATTTTCGGCTTCTGCAACCGCCGCATGCAACCAGCAAAGGCAGAGCCTTCAAGGCCTGCATCCGTTTATCCAGAGGACGCCGCCACTAGGACGTGGATTTCCAAATTCCTGGAACTCCGGTGCCAAAAGCGGTGTCCAAAATCCGCGCCCCAGCGACAGCCCCCTCTGGGTAAAAAATACAGATCTAGAAGGTCATGCTTTTGCTGGCTGCTTGCGAATGAAGGGATTGCAGGAGCCGCAAACACGCCCTGAACGTTAAGTTTTGGACGCTACCGATCACATCAATCACCTTCCTATATAGTCAACCTGAACTCCGTGCTTACTACCAAATGCTCCTATATTAACTTCAAATTATCAAAAACTAAAAGCTGAGAAATTTAAAAGAAATTATATGTATTTAAGATATATTGAAATTCCCATTGCGGCTTACCTTCTTCGTCAGTCGTCACCTGTACTTCTTGACTGTAGTCACCAGAACCCAAAGAATTTTCAGCTTGAATTCGAATTATGTATGCCGTAGTAGGACGCAGCTCTCTCAGCGTGAGTGTTGTAACGGTTCCTTGCACCTTGTTCTCACGAATCTCACCGCTCCATTTCACTGAAATGAAAAACATCCATTGGTAGAAGACTTACGGCTCCGCTTGATTGCTCATTTGTACCTCTTTTCACGAAATACCATTAGCTGAAATATGTAAATCGGCAGACTTAAAGTGGCCACAAAGTCGAACAAGACAAGTGAAGGCAAGGTTCGATAAAATTGTTATATACGTTATCCTTTCCGACAAAAAAATAATTTACTAGCAATGGTCACCATTTCTCAAACTGGCAGTGTAAAGTCGAATGCATGTTTTTTCTGAGCTATGACCACCAGGTATGTAAATAAGATTAATTAAGGTTCTCAAAATTTTGCATGTTCACTTGAGAGGGGGAAAAAGAGCAGGAAAATCGCAGCAGCTACAATAGTTTTGCTAATGAAACATATATGTTGCGGATTGACGCATGGAAATATTTTTTATGCTTGTCCGCCTCTCTGGTAAACTGCTAACGCCTTGCCCTATGTTCTTCAAAATACCTTTCCCTTAAACATCGCAGCAGCTACAATAGTTTTGCTAATTAAACATGTGTTGTGCATTGACGCATGGAAATATTTTTTATGCTTGTCCGCCTCTCTGGTAAACTGCTAACGCCTTGCGCTATGTTCTTCAAAATACCTTTCCCTTTCTTATCACTTAAGTACGACAGTAAAGCGAGGCACGTACATGCTCTATGCCGGTGTACATAAAAAAAAAATCCTTTAGGAAATGAGATTATTGCAGTCATGCCCTAGACAGGCACTACCTATTATGTACTCGTATGACTTCCAGTGCACTGGAAGTCATACTTCCAGTGCACTTGTATCATGGTACTTGTACCACTTGTACCATGTACCATGTACCAACACTTGTACCATGGTACAAGTGTTGCACAGCCGTCATTGCATTGCTAGCACCTTCCACACCATGCACGTGCACAATAGAAAAATATACCACCATTTTGATTTCATAAGTTTTAACGTAAAGATGCAGCACATGTGCTCATTCTCTTCATTATTTTCGCACTGAATAATTGGTTTGATATGAAATGCAATTCATAATGAAGGCTCGAAATGATTGACCTACTCGCTCTGACTATATCGGTCTTTAATTACTTCGATTCTGTGTAGTGTGTAGGTGATGGCAGTCTCGACTACATTAGACTTTCTTTTTTTTTTTTTTTTTTTTTTTTTCAGTTGTTAATGTGTAAGCGATCGTACTTCAGCCTGCCAGTGGGGAGGGTCTAAGGGC
This sequence comes from Dermacentor silvarum, assembly GCF_013339745.2. NCBI lineage: Eukaryota > Metazoa > Arthropoda > Arachnida > Ixodida > Ixodidae > Dermacentor > Dermacentor silvarum. The sequence goes on along the minus strand of NC_051157.2, from coordinate 68,055,556 downwards.
ATACTCTGACGACGCATTTCTGACATGGAGCATTTGCCGATACATTCGCCACAGCCAAGTTCACAGTTCACTTCGCCGATAAAACGCAGCAATCGTTTCAAGATGGCCCTCCAGGTATCGCTAACCACCCGTTCATGCAATCCGGTTATCTTGAAGCCCTGTACATTCTCCTCGGACACGTATGTGCTCGATATCGTAGGTGACTGAGGTTTACATCTAACGCGGCGGTTACCGTCCCACCAAGAAGACGGCATTCCCAGTTTCACCCGCAAAGCTTCCATTAAACAGGCTATCCCCTGGAAAACGAAGGTAAATATTCAAGCTGATTTCTCTTGGCCCGCCGCTGTGGTTCGAGGTCTGGGTTCGACTCCCAGCCGCTACACCCACATTCGGATGGATGTGCAATGCAATAAACCTAATGTGCCATGATTTGAGCGCATGTGAAAGAACTTCAGGTGGTAAAAACTATTCGCGAGCTCGGCACTACGCGGTCAGTCAATGTTTATAAAGCTGGCTTCTCCTTTGAAAACACCTTATTGCAGAGAAGCCAGATTTACGGTACGCGCACCACAGTTTCTTCACCTTTTGATGAATCTGCGCGACTGTGCATCTGCGCCCAACTAAGAACGACCGGCTTGTCTATATCCATTCAAATCCGACAGCAGCATCTCCGTGTCAGTTCGCTGTAAGCAAATGTGTTGCGTTGTGTTCAGCATGTCCTCCCCGCTTGCATGGTGTTATATTGTGTACGGTGAAAACAAGGGTAATGCGGGAGATGGCGATTCAAGGCGATGAGTAACACGAGAACAAGGTGAGAGCAGGAGCCAACGTTTCGACAAGTGGACTTGTCTTCTTCAGTGGACTTGTCGAAACGTTGGCTCCTGCTCTCACCTTGTTCTCGTGTTACTCATTGTGTACGGTGTATTATATCGTGCATGGTGTTGTGTTGGAATTCTCTCATTGCGCCAGCGCCGAGGTGTAGTATTACATTACGCATGCTCTCATAGTGTGGACGAGAGTCTGCATCTACCGCAGTGCTCCTGTAACCGATATGAGCTTCGTGATATCCCCGAGGGGAGGCGTTGACGCACAGCGCGTATTTATGCATTTTCTGCCTGAACTCAGTTGGTTGTGGTCGGTGCGGTTGCCATGCTGGCGTTGTTGATAAACAAAAGTTCAGTTCATTAGCTTGACAAGAGGCATGGTGGTTTATTTGTAAATATGCGGTATATTAAGCCGCCATCAGACCTTTGGAAATAAGTATACTTCAGCAACATTGAGGCGTCGTCAAAACCATACTTAGCCACATATTTCGCATTCACATAATCTTGTTCATAAACCGAATCCTCCTGGTTACCTTTTCACTATGGTCAATAATGCTATGGGTAACTCATGCCGCATTAAACTGCTTCAGAAAAATGAAGCGCTGGCTTATATTTCGCTGTACGCACATTTGCAGCCATTTTTGACCAGGCTGAGAAGCTAAAAATTGCGACAAATGCACAAGAGTGTGATATTCGTGTCATTCAGGTCATGCGCAAGTGGGCTACAAAGAGAGGCTTGGTGCATACTCATCACAATCTTTCCCTGACGAGAAGCTGGTGATAAAGTGATAATTATTGATTGGTTATTTTTGCTACATTTCCATTAAAACTGTGATGTAACTTCCTCCATGTTTTAGATACTGTAGCAAACAGCTACAAATATTTATTAAAGAAGAGAAAAGAAACAAGAATATTGTACAGGGAGCTCTGTAAATGGCCATGCAACTACATGCGGACAGCCCTCCGAGAAATGACAACTTTGCAGTTACTCTGTCTTCAACTCAAGTTTGATCCAAGACGCTACGTAAGCGAGACAAGGAAGAAAAGGAAATACGCGAGATAAGGAATAATGAAACCGAAATGACCAGCGGTGCAAACTGAAACGCTACTGGGAAAGGAAAAAAAAATGGCGTACTGCCTGACGTCTTGCTCTGCACCCGGTACGATGTGATTTGGCTGTTTCCAGTGTACGGTTGGTCCCATGTGACCACCATCGATCGGCTGGTGACGTCAGAAGTTCGTACATTGAACGGTGCGCCAGGGGTTTCTGCAAGGCGAAAACACAATGTCATTGAACCTCGCTGCCTGTCAAACTATCCACACCACGCAAAATGAGGATGTACATTCCTTTGATAGACATTCTTCAAAGACAGCCTATGAGGGTGACAACAGTCCCATTATTTTTTACAGCGAAGATATATGCCTAGGTTGAAATACTCATGGTCCAACCACAGAAACCCTCCGGCGGAAATAAACCTATCAAAAGCTCGCGTCTCGTTCACTTGCTATATACCAAAATTGGCACGGAAGGGTACGAATGTCCTGGTCATGACATCAATAACATCACATGCTCGTTAGTTAGGTCACGATAATAAAATCACGTGTGGCGCATACCCGCATTGGATATGAGGGTACGAGCCAAGGACAAAAAAGAAAGAAAGAAAGAAAGAAAGAAAGGAATAAAGAAAGAAAGAAATAAAGAAAGAAAGAAATAAAGAAATAAAGAAAGAAAGAAAGAAGGAAAGAAAGAAAGAAAGGAACAAAGAAGGAAAGAAAGAAATCACGTGTGGCTCATACCGGGGCCGGAGATTTCAGCTTCGCTGGTTTACCATCTGTACTGGGTGCATGGGCGGTGAAATTTGTTAAAATTTTAAATGTAGAAAAATGGGAAGGTAAGTTCCCAAAATTGAAAATGTATTGGTTAAGACCAAATGTACAGTCTCGTCAGATGTTCAAACAACAACCACAGCAACTGTTTCAAGGAGTTTTTCCTGACACAATACGCGCAATTCCTTTATTACGCAGGCGTCCGGATAGACGAGATTGCTTTTAGTAGGGTCGGCTGATGTGAAGTGACAGATGAAGCTGCTGTACCGCGGCTATTTTGCACCGCCGCCTAAGCGTTAAAGCCTTTGTTTGTGTTTGGGATAAGCACCACTGTGACGGAGACTCACCCTGTATAATCAACTGCGTCCGGGTTTCATCTTGGCCGTGTTTGTTGCTCCCGAGACAAGCAAACAGCGCTGAGTCTCTTCTGTCGACGGCTTGTATTTCAAGCTGTGATGTAAGACTTTCTTCTTTTTCACTGGTTTTTATGTCGTATCTGAAAGTTAAGCGAAATAGCATGAAAAATATGATTTGTTTGTGACTAAAAAATAAATGTAATCGTAAGTAGGCCTTAAGTTCTTCACCACAGTTAAGGTAATAATGATAAATGTCTGAATAACTACGTGCGAGAAGAACGCAAACCGAGCAAGTAGGTGCGTGCCACACTTGTACAGCATTAGTGTGCTTTGCACACGGGCCATTTCTGCCCCATATCTAACCTCACAATGTGTAATTTCTATCGTTAAAATCTGCAAATTTCCAATAGTTTACACAGGCCACTCAAGCGGCAGTACACCACCTGATGCGACATCTGGCAGAGACAATGCTGAATTGAAGCTGCAATGGCCACTCCATGGCTTGTATGAACCTGGATTAATTTGTTTATTTAATATTTTAATAGATTGTTCTTGCACGCGTGTTGTAAATTTAGAACATGAGCGCAATCTGGTGAAAAAAAAATTCTGAAAATTGTGATCACACAGTGTCTTCTCAAGAGATACTTACCTCTGATCATGTTTTGGTGCAAGAGGTTGGCCATTCTTGCTCCAGGAAATAGTCAGGGGCTTTTCGCCAAAAACTTCGCATTTGATATGGGCCGTGTTGCCTTTCTGCAGAGTCTTCGAGTTGAATGCGCTTTTAAAGCGAGCAGGTACTAGGAAACAAGGAAAATGAGCACTCTTTTTAACAATAAAAAAAATGCCATAAGAAGCGAATGATAAGGAGAGGACAGTATACCAATAGATAATTCCCATATGAATATCGCCACAGATCAACCACAAAAAAAAAAAAAACAAAGAAAACAATAATTTTAGCCGTTTTGTATCTACCAAAGGCGCTTCCAGAATGAGAAGAAAGATTGTAAGACGCTGTAAATGCATCGTTAGACCTCGAGATTCAAGATTAGATTCAACGCACGTCTTGGAATCTATGTAAACCGAAGCTTTGATGTACCCGGTTGAACAAATGCTCTAAATTTGCCCATTTCGTTCTGGCATCTTTAGCGTAATGGAAACGGGTGTGCGCGCGTGTGCTCTTGCGCACACGCGCTACGCAATGTGTTAAAGTTCAAAGATCAAGTTCAAAGACCTAGTTGAAGTTGGCACGATAGTGCCATTGTGGCCTAATGGCTACAGCATTGGGTGGCTGTACCGGCGTGCCGAGGTTCTACCCCACCATCAAACACGTAATTCAACCTTCTTCTTCTTTTCTTTTTTTAATTTATAGTATGAGCTATTCGGCGAGACAGCAGCGCCGAGCCATGGTCGGGGAAATCCGGGAGGGCTCGCAAATAAAGCTTCGTTTTAATACCAATAAAGCGGTGTGTCTTTTGGAATTTCTTTTGTACCGTGTGTATGTCGTGTTCCTGACGCTGGCGTGCCGCGCGTAGAACACAACACCCGTTCAAATCTGCGCTTTTGAGTGGTGGCGAAGTCAGTAGCATGAACTAAGTGGCGCGTGTGCGCTATAGGAAGCGATATAGACACCGTAGTATACGGGGCGGAGCTTGCCAGAGCGTGCGTGGAAGTCTGCATGTACAGCTTGTAACCGATCATGATCGAGAACGTTTTTGTGTGTGTGTGGATTTTCTTTTTCTCCTGTTGCCCTAAGTGGTGCTAAATTAAAAATTAAATTCTGGGCTTTTACTTGCCAAAGTCAAGATATGATTATTGGGCACGCCGTAGTGGGGGACTCCGGATAAATTTTGATCATCTGGGGTTCTTTATTGTGCACCGAATGCATGGTATATGGGGATTTTCGCATTTCTCCCCCATCGATATGAGCGGCCGTGGCCGGGATTCGATCCCGCACCCTCGGGCTTAGCAGCGCAACCCCAAATCTACTACGTCACCACGGTGGGTCCATACGTTGTGCTATGCAATGAACTCTTCAGCCAATGGACATGAAACGCGAAATTTTCGAGCCTTCTTTACCCACTGCGACCCACTTAACGTAACTCTCCCACAAAATACAACAAAAGCGAATGAACGCGTTCTGCAATTCGAATTCTTTCTTGACGATGTATAAATTGGCCAGATATTATGATTGACAACGTGTAAGAAATAACTAGTACGTTTCTGTAACGCACATCTTAAGTGTGTATCGCACGCTTGAAATATGTATTTACGTAAATGCGCAATCCCGGGCAAGCGTACGTCCTTGTCCTGGTCCCAATTGCGCTTGTCCTCGTCTGTGCTTCGTTGAAAGTTTATGAAAATGGCTCGAAAAAATCTTCTTTCTCATAGTAGGTTTGTTGGACTCGCAATTCATCGCACAATTAGCGTAAGTGTCTATTTGGTTACTTGATATTTGAATTTGATAACTATACTCGCGCGTGCCACGCATTGACACCGTTTTGAATTTCGAGTGTCGAGTACTGAGAGTTATGCGTCGATAACTGGCGGCAGCATCTCATCTATGATGGACGCGGCTAAGTTCGTGTAATTCGTATCGTAGTTAAGAAAGAATCTGCTTGCAATAACAAAAAAGTGCTATTCAATTGCACTGACGAAATAAAATAACATTTGATTGTTGAGGGTGGCTCTGAGGATAATTATGTGTAGAGAGAAAACAACTCGACACGCGTGCGTGGAAAGAACGGAGGACGAAAATGACGAGAACGAGAAAGAGGGGGAGAAAAAGAGAATGACGGCAAGGGAAATGTACACTTAAGCACTGCATTTCCAGTATCTGCTACGCGAAGCGGAAAGGAATTACCCAGTGCCAGATGATACGCAATTTCCGGGACACACTATTTCGGCACGTTTGCAGGTTATTGAGCCCTTTTAGACTACATGTTATTCACACTTGACATTCGCAGGTGAAACCAAATCCTGTACACTATTCGCGTTCTGGCAAAGCCATTAGAGAAATCTGCTCAGAGTGCCTAAAGAGTAGTAGGGACGCCAGATCTCCCCTTCAGGATCCGGTAGCCATCTTGGCAGATGAGCAAGTGTTTAGCACTTCCAGTCTGTTCCGGGCCTATCACGATCTGTTCATGCAGTTGTCTTGACGTGTCGGCAAAATCAAATGACATGCAAAAACTCTAAGCGCAATCAAGCTCGCTAACTTCTCGTGAAGCTCAGTAATGCTTTCGAAAAACAATGCATTTGGATCGGTGGGAGAACCATTCGTTCTGCGGTGGTCAATAATAGTAGCTGCTGCTGCAACTGCTGGTGATACAATATGTATGACAGTGCGTACTGTAGTGGTGCCTTGTTATTAACCACCGAGTACCTGAAACCTGTAGATAAGAACGTACCTACTGTCATGGAGGAATTAAAGCAGTGCCCGAAAATTATAATCAGCTAGAACAACGGAATTATGAGATTGCGCTCCTGGTAGGTGATATGCTGACGTTTACTTGAGATTCGTCGTGCGGTGCACTAATTCTTGCATGCGCATGCCAGCAATACTTTAATTTTTCGTCCACTAAGCAGATATTATCATATTCTCTAAGGTAACCACATGTTCTGCGCATACGTCTTTGAATACGCCGCATTTGTTTCATTTGTCCGTTCTGTACATGTGAGTTCAAGAGGGAGCACTAATGGGTCTCATCGTTTTCGCGATGCCCCATGTAACGCTCTTACAGAGCTAAAAAATTCACTCACCATGGACTTTCAGTTCGATGACTTTACTTATTCCGGATCCCACGCCATTGCTAGCCTGGCATAGGTAGAACCCACTGTCGTTCCGCTCAGCTTCACGCACCATGAGCGAGCCGTTTTCCAGGGCGTGTATGTGAGAGTTGCTGATGATCACTTTGTACTCGGACGGTCGTGAAGCTGAAACAGTGGGATAGTGTGAAAGCAGTGTTAACAACAGCGATAATAAAAAAAAATGAATAAAAATAGCGGGAGCAGATAATAGCGGTTGAAACAAAGCCGTTGTTTCTTTTTTTTTTGTCCCATAAGGAACGCAGGAATTAAGAACGGGGGTTAACATTATATGCCATCACACTTGGCCAATCGCAACACCATTCCAATTGATGGCTCATTTTTCTTTACTTAGCATCAGCAATAAAAGCTGATCGGGAAGGTTTGAGGTTCAACTCCATGTCCTCGTTTGAAAATATAATGTAGCGCCATTTCACTTAAAGCGCGCCTAATGTGAGAACAGTGATTTTGAGTATTGTACGCGTACACTAATACGCAACAGCACCGTTCTCAAAACGGACGCGGGCGCCGTGCTAATTGACGCATATATGTTCCACTGCAGCATGGCTGCTAATGCTTGCTAATGGGTGCTAAGCTAATGGGTATTTCTTCTTACAGGGAGGGTCTTTAGTGTTTGTATATTACGATGCTTGAAACAATCAGAAACACGTATTTGCACGTAAATAACGTAACCACGAATATAACACGAGCAGTGATCTTCAATTTCTCAGGAAAAAAAATATAAATATAGATATTGCGAGTATAACGTGAAGTGGGGCCGCAAAGTAACAGGAATCAACGCAGAAAACTGGTTGGCCGAAAAGCTTTATTCGTCGTTACTGCGAACTGCCGTCGCTAAATAAATTCAAAGGACGAGCGCTGACATCTTTGTCACTGTCGGCGAGATTGACGTCTTCCTCCGTGACGCAAACCAAGGTTATTGGATGGACAGCACTTCAGAAATGCCCGTGACGCAATCGAACATGGCAAAGCTTTTCATGGACTGCGCGGTGATGCCCCGCCGACTTCGAAGAGTGCTTCCTTGACGCCACTGCACAACAACCCTAACAGCGCCAGTGGCGTAGCCAGAAATGTTTTTTTTTAATTTTTATTTTATTTTTTTTGGGCGGGGGGGGGGGGGGGGAGGGGGACCTGGGAAAGCCGCATACTAACATATATTTTAAAAAATTTTATTATTTCTTTATTTATATTTGTTGTTTTTTTTGGGGGGGGGAGCTAGGGGAGGAGGGGGAGGAAGGGGGCTCCATTCGTAGGGCTCGCTCGGGACAACATGCACCGCCTCTGGTACATGCTGTTTCAAGGGGTGTGGACTGTCGCGAGCAACCTCATAGTTCACGTCACTTAAACGTTGGAGAACTTTTTGCGGCCCGAAGTAACGCTTCAACAATTTCTCGGAGAGGCCGCGACGACCGCACACGGGTCAAAAACGAAACTCTTTCGCCGGGCTCGTAGGAGACGGATCGGTGACGAAGATGATAGCGCCTTGAGTCATAGTTCTGTTGCGGACTGATTCATACTTGTGTAAGCTGTCTAGCTTCCTCGGAACGCTGAGTGGAGTCTTCGGCATCCGTCTCTATCTCATCGCACTCATGTGCCAGCATTGAATCTAGCATTGTCTTGGCTTAACGACCGCGGAGAAGACGGAACGGTGTCACTCGTATTGTCTCTTGCTGAGCTGAAATATATGCAAAACTAACACGCGGCAAGATCTCGTCCAAGTTCTTATGCTTCACATCAACGTACACGCACAGCATATCCGCGAGTGTTTTCTTAAGACGCTCTGACAGTCCATTCGTTTGACGGTGGTGCGCCGTTGTTCACCGGTGAGTTGTGCCCCCTAGGCGATCTCTCAAAACGGTGTCAAACAGCTCGGCTCCGAATGCAGCATCCCTGTCAGTAATCGCTGCTGCTGGAGCACCGTGCCTGAGAACAACGTTCTCTATGAAAAACCTGGCTTATTCGGCAGCTGTGCCTCGCTCCAGAGCCTTGGTTTCGGCGTAACGTGCGAGATAGTCAGTCGCAACGATAATCCATCTGCGTGCCGCAGAAGAAGTTGTAAATGTACCGAGACGAACGATTCCAACTTGAGCAAATGATGTTACGGGTACCGGAATGGGACGAAGGAGTCCGGCGGGTTTGACAGGTGACACGTAGCGTCTTGAGATTCGAGACATGTCAGAACGCCAGAACGTAATACTGAATGGTCGCCAGGAGTCCCGGCTAGTAGTATTTTTGTCTAACTCTGGACAACGTTCGTGTTTAGCCCAGGTGAATAGAAGTCGCTTCGTCATAGCATGCTTGCAATACTTCCCTCCTGAGGGCTGTTGGGACGACGACTAAGTCTAGGAAGTGTTTTTACTAGTAGAACATTGTTAGTAGTAGTTGCGCAAGCAAAGTGATGCTAGTGCTCCTGCGAAAACTCTTGGAACGTCGGTAGTGCGACCCTCTAAGCAATCAATAATGGGCCCGGACTACGGGTAGTCTCGTTGCTGCTGTTGAGTAGGGATCGCGTCGACTACTCCGACAAAGGCTGGTTCAAACGGGGCGCTAGAGAAGAAGTCGGCGTTCGTATGCCGCTTCCCCAATTTATAGATGACAGTCATGCCTAAATCTTGACTTTTAAGGCTCCAGCGCACGCCAGCCGACCCGACGGATCATTTAGTTCGCCAGCCAACAAAGGCGAACGTTGACAACGTTGAATGAGCTACCATAAAAACAGTAGCGCACCCAGGATCTCTGCCAGGGGGGGGGGGGGGGGGGGGGGGGTTGACAGTTTGCCAATACCATCTAAACGGCACTAATTTGAATTTATTCACGGGAAATTGTCAAAAAATGCGCTTTTTGCGAGTGTGCAGACGATTGCGCGTCTTGCAGTACTCAAAATGCGCAAAGAAAGAAAAGGGGTTAAACAAAAGGGGGGGGGTTAAGTCGGCCTTAGGAGGGTGTTACAACCCCCCCCCCCCCCCCCCCCCGTCGGTGCGCCACTGCGTACAAATATGGGCGAAATCCCGTAACACACACTTTTCCCGTGCTCGAATAGTCTATCAAGTACCTTCCGTACTTGATAGGGGTCTGCTTACGTAATCTATTACTCTTTCAGCCTCGCCTTGCCGCTGCATCGAGTACAGCACCTAATACGACATTGCCAGCGCCGGTGCGAACCGTGGTAGGAGCGTCTTCATCAAAGTGTGCGAGGACCGGATGCATTTGGAGTTGCTGCCGCAGCTTATTAAACGCCGTCTGCTCTCATTATAACCGCACGAAAGCGTCGTATTCTCTTTTAAGGCACGCTAAATTGCGTCGTCACCTCATCTGAAAAATACCCCAACTTGTCTGAGAAAATACTCTGTTCTTCGCAAATAATAATCACTGTTATGAACGCACCATCGAAATTTCTTCATGATACGTGCGCATGACTATATATGCCTACATTGACCTCTCTCTCTCCCATCTTACCTTCTGTTCACACCGATAAGCTTTGTGTATATGGCATTTGTTTCATGTTGATATGTTCGCATGTGAGGACCACATCCATTTACACAGAACTGTGAACACATGAATTGTTTTAGCGCTTTGTTACAATCCGTCACAAAGGGCGTAGAAGATAAACGATTTTGGTACAGACACAAGACACAGGTTGTTAGTTGTTATACCAAGTAAGATGTGCATACATCATACGTCGGGCGTGTTTAACGCGGACACTGAGAGGAGTGGAACCAGGCTACTAGTAAGAGGTAAAGAAGTAGAGTCGACTCAAAGGTGCTGAGTTCGTTAGGGAGCATTTATACTGACCTGATGATTTCTCCCACCAGATTCGTGGAGCAGGAGACCCTTCTGCTTGGCAGTCGATGACCACGTTTTCACTAACCACTGCGGCCTTTTCTTTCGGGGCAACTTTCCACCGCGGTGGCACTGAAAAATGGCAAAAGGGGCTTAAGCACTGCGGGTTAATTGACATCAATAATTTATAGTCATTTTGGAGTTTTCGTTAAAAAAATGACAGCAGATCCACGAGGTGAATGATGATGAGTGGGCGAAGCTCCGGAGGGAATCATCGGATCTCCCGCTTAAGGGGACGCTAGCACAAACGCGTTAGAAACGTGCAGTACTCTCTAGTAAGGGGGAGCGGCCACAGCGTCTTACGCAGCCATTTACACATGCCGGAACGTGCACCGCGTTTGCCGACGTCATCACATGACTGCTGAGAGAGTATACCCCCCGTATTCATAAACGCTCCTCGACTTGAACTTGACTTGCCACCGCTTTGGGCAGCGCGTTCGAAACGCGTTGAAGGTAAGGTGGAGAGGCCACAGCGTCTTACACCAGCTTCTTACACGGGCCGTAACGCGCTAGCACAAACGCGTTAGAAACGCGCTAGAAACGCGGCCTTTCATTAATGTTGGGTATTTATAGCCATCGTGGTGCGTTTGTCCATGTCCGCTTCGTGGCGTAGTGGGCTAACGCCGCGCGCTCGGAAGCGAGGGGTCCCTGGTTCGATTCCGCGCTACGGACACAACTTCGGAATTTTTTTCTCATTTTTCTCAGACTGGTTACACACTACTACTACTACTACGACGGGGACGGAACGGGTGCCGCCATAAGGAGCTTCGCCCCTAAAAACTGGAATGAGAACCTACTAGTAGCTAGACATGTGGAGTAAACGTATAGTGCTGAAATGATTGTCCGTCCGCAAGTCGACCGGCCAGCCCCTCCATCCATCCATACGCCCGTCCATATCTCCATCCGTCCATCCGTACGTACACCCGTGAGCAAAAGTATACAGACCACAGAGTCACCGAAAAAAATTGTATGTATGTATGCATGTATGTATGTATTTGTTTGTTTGTTTACTTGTGACTTATTTGTGCTTGTGGGAATTTTAACATCCCATTGTATAGAAAAGGAAAAAGAAATTTTTTTTGCTGTGTCATTAAGAAAAAGCGACTGAGAAAACTGCCCCTGTTCGACGTGTAGGATATTTACTCGTACATTGAGCTAAGTATAAAAACACAAATAGGCTGAAATAATGAATACCAGTTTTTCTGTATAAGGAAAGCAGGTGATTGCGTGAAGCGTTGTTCAATGTATTCACCTGCACGCTAATTGCTTATGTAGTTAATGAGATACAAAGAGACGTACGCGAAGGATCAGCGAGAAGCCTACGATAAAACGAAGTAAAACATCTTAATGGCTGCGAAAGCTTACCGGCTTAATTAATGCCATTGGCCAACGACGCACACATCTTTATTCTTTCTTTTTAAATTACGAAGCATCCATTCCAGCGGTTGGTTTAATTAAGACATTATAATCTATCAAATGTCCAGTTCTTAAATGACGCCTAATTGCTCCATGGATAGTGAGAAAAAATAAAAACGAGAGTACAGCAAGCAGGTACGTAAAACGTGTCAAGTGGGGAGGAAACTTTGGTGAATCTCCTAACGGCGTTAAATGAATTCGGCAAACCTGTTTAATATCAACTAAAAAAAAAAAACGGCGAAAGGAAGTTACGACAGCAGATTTCCCTCACGAAATTTTTTATACAACGTATTTAAGGGACAATATTTCATCATGTTACTCTCTAAAAAGAAACAAAAAAGATTTTCGCCACTGCCTGTTCAATTCCTATTAGTTTGGAGAGCACGGTTGCTGTGAAACACCTTTTATTATATTTTGTATCTTATACCTAATACCGAGTGCCCAATGCACGTGTGCGTGTTTGACCAATGCAACGCATGTCTCTACAATAGTCTGCAGAGCCACGCAATAGCCACGCCGATCTGCGATACCGTGCCGAAGCTGCAGCCGACAAGAGGCGTCGTCGAGTCGAAGATACCGAGCTTCGAGAACGAGAACGCGAGAGTCTGCGTTTGAGTATCCAGCGTCGTCAGGATAGCCACCCTGACTGTAGATTGGTCGATCACAAGCTCCGCTGTTTGCTCCAGCCATGCACCACTAGTGCAAGCTGCGCTCATTATTTTTTTCTTCTACTCCGCAATGCGGCCGCCGTGGTGAGAAATCAAATCTGTGGCCTCGCTCTCGGCAACGGAGCGCAGCGTAACAACAGTAATATTTACCGTGTTGCGGAGCGCAGCGTAGCAAATTAACACCCCAAATAAAAAAAAAAAAATAGTGCTCCAGTCAGGTAGACTGCTCCCTCCCTGATAGTGAGATTATATTTGGATCTCATCAAAACAGTGATGCTTTTATTTAGGAATAGCATCGATCCCTTAACAGCAGCCACGGTTGTACAAAAAGGACCAAAGAAAGTTCTCCGCCGTAGTACCTAGGCAAAGTCAGAATTCAAGGAGCAAGAGTCCCCAAATTTTCTCTCTCGCACCCGCTTGTACTCGCGCCTGCGCACAAACTACTGGCGGTCCCTCCAAGCGGAAGTCACGGGACCCGCAGTGCCACGCCCCCGCTGTACCTACTAGCAATTGTAAAGTCGTGCCCCGGCCTCCTGTTACGTTGAATTACAAAATCAGTTTCCACGTGTCGCAGTTTGACAGAACAGCAGTGCATCCTAGATTACAAGCAAACAGTTTACAATCTCATGATATTTAAACCTTCTAAAATGTTTGTGCATTTCAGGAGGGAACGACTACATGTCATCGTGATGCAGCTTAATTATACAAGACAAGAAATTGTACACAAAACTGGAGAATAGGTGAAAGACAGACAATGAATTACGAAATAGCTTTTTTTTCTTTTTTTTTTCTGTACGATTGGCATATAGTGCAATAATAGCATACCTACAGCATAAAGGTTTCAAAATACAAAAAATCGCCATCTTGGCCCTGCGAAACTGGATGTCCCGCGAAGCTGTTGAAAACCACCACTACAATTGCGATCGAGGGTCGTATGCAATGCGTTATGGCTTTACAGTAGTGGTAGTAGTGCTATTTCAGAGTAATGGTAAGAATGGGAGTAATGGTAATTCTGAAACCATGCCGCCGCCCATAGCGGTGCTGCACCAGCATTGAAATCGGTTGTTAGGCTGGTGTTTTTATATGTGAAAGGCTAGGGACGTCACACCCCACATCGCAAACTGGCGTCGCCGTGGCAGCTTGCGCAACAATAATATTTACCGAGAGACGTATGCGGGGAGAGCATGTGCTTCGCATTGCTATCACGAGCGCCTTATCATAAATTATGTGGTTCGGATGCCTGTTTTGAGCTTGCTCCTTATGGACGTGGCTGTAGGTTGTTCTGCATGTTGTTCTGCATTTTGTATGCGTGATTCAACAAGATGTATGCACTACATGTTCGCTTCACTTTGCTGAGTGCTTGTAGCCTCTGCCATACAGGGCTATGAGGCATTTCAGTTTTTGCTTTCTTACGGAGGTATGACTGCTTACGGGGGTATGAGCAATTGATGATGATAGTATTCTGTCAACCGACGCCAAAAAAAAAAAAAAAATTCAGGCATCCTAGTCATATACAGCGTCGCTGAACTATTCGCGATGCATACAATTGTGATGTTGCCACCGTCTCTCTCTCTCTCTCTCTCTCTATATATATATATATATATATATATATATATATATATATGATCTCGGGAAAAATTACACTAAATGTACCATGTTGTGTCCAACCAGCCACTGCTAGGATAACCCATCGTAAACATAATCAATCATTAGCACCCAGATTTGCACTAACTAACGCTTACAAACACAGTTTTTTTTTTCCCAGAACAGTTAAAGACTGGAACTTACTGCCTCAGAATTTTGCTACAACACTGGAAAATTATATCTTTGCTGTTTAGTGTTCAAATGTATTGTACTCTTATTGTTGTTGTTTCACAGACATGATGTTCCTTTTAGCGTATTGATGAGTGTTTAATCCAACGAATTCACGTTTTCTTGTTGTTGCTGTTACGATTTGCTTGATGTTTCTTTTGCCCCTCCTGCTTGGACTAAAATGTTGGTCCGCAGTATGGATAGACCCCAATATTTAGTCACGCACTTGCAGAGAGAATCCTTCCTTTCTTTTGGAAGGGGGTTTATTAACGTTGGACGTCAGGCGGAATGGTTGTACGACGGGCACAAAGACAGTCTCAGCCGGCGTCAACAGCTCGCGATCTGCGCTCGCACCTCCAGCTGCTGCGTGCGTTGCTTCATCCTCACTACAGTACCCCGGCGGCGAAGGGAAGCCATCCTGGCGACTCAAGGTGACGTGAGAATAAGGGGGTCATGATATGGCTTGAGGCGGCTCACGTGGACCACCGGGCGACCAAGACGACACTTGTCGGAGGTTGGGTTGGCCGGCTCAATAACATAGGTGACAGAAGATAGGCACTCGATGACGCTATAAGGGCCTTTGTACTTGGGGGCAAACTTGGGAGTCAGGCCAGGGGAATGAAATGGTATGCGGAGCCATACGAAGGAGCCGACGGCGAAAGCTTGTTCAGTCAGATTGCGATCATGGCGATATTTCTGGAGGGCTTGGTTGTCCGAAGTAAATGAGCGGGCCAGCTGACGACACTCTTCAGCATATTGAGCTATTTCAGAAACTGGGCTGAATTCGGAGACGTCCGGACGATACGGCAAAATGGTGTCGAGTGTGGTGCATGGTTCGCGGCCATATAAAAGAAAGAATGGGGAAAAGCCAGTGGTCGAGTGTGTCGCGGAATTATATGCGTAAGTGACGAACGGTAGAACGACACCCCAGTTAGAGTGGTCAGAATCAATGTACATGGACAGCATGTCTCCCAGCGTACGGTTGAAGTGGGACGGGTCGTCCCACTTATTGTGGCCGCTCACCTTTTCAAACGTCGCCAGCCAATCTTCCACATCGTGGTCATCTGTTCCACTAAAGATGGGAGGGTCACGCTGGCGCAGCGCGCCGGTTACGAAGACCTGCGGAGATTGGGCGGCGGCTTTTTGGGTGGTTTCGTCAGGCATTGTCGGGGCAGGTGGTAGTGTCCGACTCCGGAGTTCCAGGTTTGCAGACCCCGCACCTCCACCACTTTGGAAGGGGGTTTATTAACGTTGGACGTCAGGCGGAAGGGTTACACGACGGGCACAAAGACAGTCTCAGCCGGCGTCAACAGCTCGCGATCCGCCTTCGCACCTCTAGCCCAGATAGTGTCCCACTGCTGCGTGCGTTGCTTCATCCCCACTACACTTTATTATTTGATTAATTCATGGATCCACAACCATATCTTCCTCAGAGACCTCCCGCTGACCGGGCTATACTTATAGGTCCTGGCCTAGCGTCGCCCATGTCGCAACGAACGCAAGCGAGCATAGCCGCCGCCGCGTCGGCGTCGGCAGGTGCGGCGTTTCCTTTCGTCAGCTCTGCCACGGCCGCTGCCAGGGCCGAACGGCGCGAGTCATCGGCGAAGGAACGCGTCGGTTAGCACGCGTTCCAATTAAGCGCGTTAATGAAGCATTTGCTATGCCAATGCCAGACAACAGCCCCCGACGTGTGGCACCACGGCGGTTCACACCGTTTTCGATGCACGCGGCAGGCCGCACCTTTTATTGCGATAGCAATTATATGGACACTCAAAAGCAGATTTCTGCCGTCGGCGTCGCCGTCGCCGTGAGGTTCCGTATGACGTCAATGGAGATGAAATCGTCGCCGCGCGCCGCCGAACGCTGTATGTGCGAGTGAAAGGGCGCGAGGGACGCGCGCTTTCACGGGGAGTGAACGCACGGCGGAGAACAAACGCGCGTTCTGCGCTGTGCTCCCTTAAGGGCTGCAGAAGTAGGCGTCTCTTTCCTCCTCTACAATCACCATATATGTAGAGTAAACGTACCTTCTACCGACGCGCGAAAGACTGTGGGGGAAGGGGGGAGGGGCAGGGAAGGGAGGCGACGTTTAGCTGCGGCACCAAGTGCCTATTTATATCAGAGGCTCCGGCAACAGTCACCAACGCCGCACGCATTTTGAGCGAACGCGGGCAAAACGCCGGCGGCGTCGACAACAGTTCTGCGTGTTGCCGGTGCTGCTGCATGTCCAAGTTTATACAGCTGATAAAGCTGCTATCATTACTCCGTATAGCTCTCTTCAAATTTGCTATCGCAAACGATGCTTCGTCTTTCAGGTGAAACTGCGACAACTTTTTATTTTTTTCTTTTATCCAGCGGCCGTGACATGACTTTCTGTACCCCATGCCGCGTTTTCACGGCCACCGTCTGATGAGGCAAGTCTTCCGCCTTCATAACTTCAAAATTAGTGAGCAGCGCTCTACTTCGTTCTTTCTTTTGATTATCTCACAGGCTGCGTCAAGGTGACCCTTGACGCGGCGTTGCACCACTGGTGCATTTTACCAAAGAGCAGAGAACGACGAAGACCGGCGGCCCTCGAGCCACCGGGGATGCAATCGGTTTGCAACGACAACTGCTCAGTCCACGCAGTCATTTGACTATTTCTTCACCCTGCTTTTCTGATGGTGTTCTCCGGCTTCTTCTTCTTCTTCCTTCAAGTTATGGCACGTACCCATGGTTCGCAATGGAAACATGATATGAAGTTCTTGCTTCCTGTTGACTTATTGATTATAAATTATTTTTATTTTGTTTTCTTTTCTTGAAAAGTGGTCATGCCAATTTTAACGACGCTGCCGTCCCCTGTCGGGAACTTCTTTTTTTTTTCACTGCAGTGCAAGAAAAAAAAAAAAAAAACAGCAATTCAGCAAGATTCTCGCCTGCTCATTTCTTTATTAAAGCTTATTCCTCCTCTGCAGCTCCAAGTCAATAAATGCGCTATAGGCGTCTCCACTGAAACCTATTCGTACACATGACGCAGGAACCACAGTCATACAATTGAACGAAGGTACGGTTTAAATACGCAATGCTCAAGGTTAGATTTCACTTGAAAACTACTGTGCTCTGTGGTTCGGGTTAACGGTGACATGATGAAACTTGCATGGTGAAAGATGCAGTTCCTCCGCTGCATCAGATGCACGAGTCAAGAACTCCTTCAATGATGGTAAGTACATATCAACAACGGAACATTCAGGAGGGACTTCGATGGCCGCGGATTTCCGTGCAGGGATTTGAGCTTAAACGGAGTCATGTGGTGTGTGCAGCTTCAGTTACGCTAGTGCTCGGAGGCGAGTACAGGGCAACTAAATTAGCGGTGTCGTGAATCTCGGGGCCCATAGAGTTGGCTAACAGTTCTCCGCCCTCTCCACTTGATGGCGTAGCACATTTGCTAATTTGGCAATACTGTTAAGATTTTATTTCAACCAGAAAATTGGTTTCTTCTTTTGTGTGTGTGTGATCTAGGAAAGCAAAATAGTGACTGAACTCGTTTTTCTTGGCGGGAAATGCAATGCGGTGGTGTAGTCACTCTCTTTTTATACGCCTAAGCTGCCACAGCAATGCGTTTATTGATTGAAATTCAGCTAGTGGGAAAGTGGGAAAGGAGGAACAGTATTGAGCATTGCTCAGATTAATTTGGAGGTATAAAAACAAAATTTGGAGGTATATAAACAGAGCTTGCATGTAGGCTCCCTAGGCTCCCGAGGAGGCGAGCGCCATCTGGATGGTATTTTTGCAAGGAGGACACCGCGGTGCGCCGCTGTACAAGCGGTAGAAATGCTGGAAAAGGGGCTTGTGTTTGAGTTTCTGCGTAATATAATTACGTTTTGTCGTCTATTCAAATTACAATCCGACGCTATCGCGTCTGTAGGTTGTGGTTACGTCGTAATTCACGATTTTTCTGACGCATTTTACTTGAGAAATTCGATTAGTGCAACAGCGCCTCTGTGCCATGCGGAGGGCCTGAGTGGTCGGCGTGGTTCGGGATACTTTTCTCAGCCGCGGACGCCGCACGCTGACGCCGACACCGGATTTCCTATGACACGGAGCTCTTAACGCTATCGCGTTAGAAGGATCTACCTTTCTGGCCTGGCAGCTAGGCAATATTGAGCCATATGTAGACTGTATGGAAGAAGACGAAGTAGCAGACAGTTTAATGTCCCGTGTGCACTTTAAGGCATAATACAGATGAATAAGAATTGAATGGAGCGGATGTTCTAGCTGACATTAGGAGCAGGCCATGTAATGCGTAGGGTAGATAACCGGTGGATCATTAGAGTTACAGAATGGGTGCCTAGAGAAGGGAAGCGCAGTCGAGGACGGCAGAAAACTAGATGGGGTGACCGAATTAGGAAATTTACAGGTGTAAATTGGAATCAGCTAGCGCAAGACAGGGGTAATTCGAGATCGCAGGGTGAGGCCTTCGTAATGCAGTGGACAACTATAGGCTGATGATAGTGATAAATGAATAAATCGGACATTTCTTAATTTTATGCAACCTTTGAAGTGACCACTTATAAGCATTTTGTAAAGCGCAGTACATATTATCAAACCATATATATATATATATATATATATATATATATATAAATTGCGGGCTGGCAGAAAACGCTGCTTTCGCGGTTGGATTTTAGGTACTTGTATCATGTTGTAATTGGAGGCCCGGGTTCAAATGCCACCCAGACTGAAATGTACCAAATTTTCTTTTCAAAGCCATCGATTTCCTTTGTTTACAGGAACCTCAATTACAAATTTGACATTATTATTATTATTATTATTATTATTATTATTATTATTATTATTATTATTATTATTATTATTTGGTTTGTGTACATATAACACAAGGACACGAAGGAAATAGGGAGGGAGCAAGCTGACAACTGCCACCGAGAGGGGCACAACGCCTGCCTACTCTTTCAGGAGGAGGGAATAGAGGAAATGAAAACATGAGGAAAGAAAAGAGGAAATGAAGAAATGACGGAGACACAGACAGAACAAAACAAAATACAAATAATGTCTATAAACGGGAGGCCAAGTCCGTGTCTTTAAGAAAAGTTAGCAGGGCTCGATGGGCCTGGTCACGTCGGGAAGCGCACCCTCTTGGAAAGAGGCAATCGTCTAGGGTCGCACATTGCAGACCAATAAGTCCATATTCCTTAATTAGCAATGCGCGCTGCTCAACGAATGCGGGACACTCTAAAACGAGATGTTAAAGTGTCTCACAGGAGCCACAAAATGTACACGACGGGCTGTCCACACGTCCTTGTCGGTATAGGCGTTCGCGCACCAACACAGACCCAACCCTTAACTTATATAGCAGTGCTCTAGCACGATGGGGCAAGCCTCGAGCACGAACACGGGGAGGGAACAATCCGTCTGCAACACGCCGGTCTGGGTGCTGCTTTAGAAGGTGTCGGCGTATCAGAAAACGAGCGTTTTCAAGCATGAAAGAAATGTCAGGGCAGTCACATTCGTGGTGGGCACAACTTGAAGCCTCTTCATTTCCAGAGATGCCCACGTGCGAGGGTATCCACTGGGCAATGAGGGACACACCACACGAAGTAATTTTGCCAGAAGTTTCTTGAATACTGCATAAAATTGGGGTATTGGCATCTTGTCTCAGTCTGCTGAGGGAAGCACCGGAGTCCGTAAGGATGACGACCTTCAATGCTTTTAGGTCTTCGTGTACGTACTTCAAAGCAACATCCATCGCGGCCAGTTCTGCACTTGTTGATGAGGTTGGATGTAGTATTTTAAACACCCGTCTGATGCCAGCCGAAGGGCAGAAGAAAGCTGCAGAAGCGCCTTGGGCGTCGCTGTGTACAGATGCGTTCGTGAATACTTTAATATAACCTCCAAATTTTTCAAATAGGTGGGACTGGGCCAATTGAAATAGTGCCGAAACAGGCTAGCTAGACTTTTTGTGTATTTCGGGAATTGACATATAAATGGGAAAGGAACAATTGTTGCGCTTCTTTGGAGTTGTGAATAAAGTAGTGTCTCCCGAACTGCGAGTAATGTCCACAAACAATGACATCAATACGAGCACTTTTAAAGCGACAGCTTTAAAAGCCCCGTTGCGCAGTGAGGACGGCGTCGGCGGCGTTGAGCGTGAGTTGACCGTGTGCGAAACGTGTCTACCAATCACAGCGCGACACGCCGCGTTTCCCCCGTGGCAGCGGCGGCGCCGACCGGGCGGGGGAAAGAAAGAAATAAGAACCAGAAAGCTCGCCTTCGTGCATAGCGTTCACCGCAAGCGTTTCCCGGTAGAGATTGCGGTTGCAGAAGCTGCAGTTGCCGGGAAGCGTGAGAAGCAGACAGGCGCCATTTAATGCTATCGCGTTCTTATATTATCGCGAAGCTTAAGCGTCTCCCAAGTTTTCTTTTTTGACGTGTTTTAACAGCGAAGCTGTTTAGGCCAGCCGTAGTTTGTGGTGCGTAGCCGTGGTAGCCATGGCAACCCGGAGGAGGAGAAGGAGGAGACCGCGTGCATACACGCACGTGGTCTCTTCCTCGCCAGCTCTCTGCCTTCCCTACCCCTGCCTCTCTCCTCTCCGCGGCGCGCTGAGCCAACACCACCTAGACTCCTAGTCTAGACTCCTAGTCTAGGTGGTGTTGGCTGAGCCAGGAGAAAAAAAAAGGCTAAAGTTTGCACTAGGCCGCGCAAAGCTCAAGACACAGCGAAGCTGGCCGATTGATATCGAGCGGCTAGCCTACAATGCGTTCGACGTCGGCAAGCAGCAGTGTTCTTGGCATTGTGCCAACCTTGGTTAGCTTGCCTGCGTTTGTGGCATGCCAGAAGCACTGCCGCTCGTAGGTGCCCACGCGTCCAGCGCTAGTCACGCGAAATGTCGCGAAAGTGAAGGTACCTCCGAAAATGATCGCTCGAGAATATTTTCCTACATGCGTAGTTAAGTTAAACCAAGTTAAGACCTAGCAGCAACCAAGTTCATACCTAGCAGTAGCAGCCAGTAAGCTTCGCTGTGCCTAAGCTTTGCGCGACCGAGTGCAAACTTGCCTGATTTTTTTACTCTTTGCGCCGTCGGCCATTTTCGGTACCATATTTCGGTCACGCCGACTATTTTCGTGTAATGGGGCATATAATGTCTCGCATTAAAATAAAAGCGGCAGTGGAATATAGTGTAGAGTAGCCGCGTCGGAGGCAAGGTTCGTTAGAGCCATGGTTCGGGGTTCGAACCTACGTACAATCCTCAACCTTTTTTTCTTATTTTAGTTTCAGCGAGTTCGAGCATGATGCTATTAGAAACCATGATGTTACAGGGATACCTGGTTGCCGAGCTCTTAACTGATTAGTGCAGTAAAAGGTGACCGTGTATATTTAAGGTATAGATGTAAATAAAATGAAACAAGGCAGTTGCTTCGCGGTTTCGTTTCGGTGTTTAGTCTTGCATTCTTGTTATAAAGTATGTCGGTGGGTCAAGACAAACCGAAGCGTTGGGCTCGCGGTGAACACAAGTATTACAAAATTAACTGGACTTCAGCGATTTCTGCGACTCTGAACTCATGTAATGGCGACGGCAGCATGCCCTCACGGCAGACATATCGCCCTCTTTTGTTGTTGTTGCCTGTTTAAATGATTATATATCCAGAACAACTTCATTGCAATGCACGTAACGTCTTATTCGTCCACTAAAGTGCTACGACAGAAGTACTGCCATGCTCTGTCGCTCGAAATACGCGTGCAAACGCCACCGCATTGAGGTTCCTCACTGCGTTCAAAATTCGGCACAAACGACCAAATGGGGACGTTGTGCTATAAAGCTCGAAGGTCAGAGCAACCGTTTGCCGATTGCGCACTGACGTAGAGGTGCAATTTCGGTTTCCATGGAGCGTTGTTGATGGGCAAAGTTTCAATTTTCTAGCCACAAGGTCACGGTGAAACCGAAGACGAGAAGGTTTCCCGACGATGACGGCGTAATGGAAAGGACGGACAGGCACAGTAATTCCGGCTTCGAGCGCTTAACCGTGCAATGCCCAAGTATCATGCGTATACGTTACGCTGTTTTGATACTCCAAAATTCTGAGTTAAGAACGGAAAACGTAACGCATAGCCTTTAGTACAGCATTCTTAATACACTGCTGTGAATTTTAAGTTGTGTATAGTTTTGAAAACAAATTACTGATTAAATACTATACTAATTAGGTTACCACTCAACAGATTTCGCTCTTTATTTTTTGTACATATGTGAAGCTGTGCTGCTTTTTTGACTGCCGTCGCAGTAAAGATCATGCTTGCAGGCCATTTCCGACGTGGCATGGGTATCATGCTCTCGCTGCGCCTTTTTTTTTTTTTTCGTCGCATCAGCGCAATTAACCGTGGCATGATATTTTATCGAGTTGTGTGCAGCATAGAAGTAAGATTGAGCGCCCAGTTCGGCATTCGTGACGGACGCAAAATTTATGCTGATTCGACTATCTACCAGGAACACTGGCGAATATGACAATTTTATTGCAATGCGATCCCCCAACACCATGAGCGTATGCAGTGGATACAGATGTCAGACCTTTCTCATATCACGTACGAAATGCATTTCAGTTAAAGAAACTTGCGAAGAACTGCTACAGGTTTTCCAGTAAAATATTTTCCCAATAAAAGCGTACATGGAACAACGAGGGACAAACCTAAGTGAAACACCTATATTTAAAATTTATTAAATTGTAGGGTTTTACGTGCCAGAACCACGACATAATTATGAGGCACACCGTAGTGGGGGACTCCGGATTAATTCTGACCAACTAGGGGGTTGCTTAACGTGCACCCAATGTACTGTACGCTGGCGTCATTACATTTCGATCGCCTCCCATTGAAATGCGATCACTACGGCCGGGATTCGATTCCGAGCCCTTGTGCTTAGCAGCGCAGTGCCAAAGCCACTATACGCCACCACGGCGGGTGACACCAATATAATTTGCGGCACCAGTTTGACGACGAAAAAAAAATTCAAGGGGCACTTAGTTATCCCTACGTGGATGAACGCGAAAACATTGCGACCACCGAAGGTCATGGGTACGACTCCCACCAAAGCTCGAGGGTTCGAGCGCCTGAATGAACTCTATCTTAATTAACTGTTCCTAAATAACCTCGCCTTAATTAACACCAATGGTGGTAGGTTCAACTACCACCAATGGTAGTGGGTTCGAGCGCTGTAATGACTTAATTAAACCTGTCTTAATAACCTTCGTTTTAATTCACTCTGCCCTAATTACCATTACCTTAATTGACGTCATCAACTGCCTCGATTAGCTCACTTGGGCTTACTTGACTTTTGGGACCATCGTGGCCACGCCCACGCCGACTACGCCGGATTTTCCGTCTCATGAGCCATATTATGCTTTCGCATTAATATATCGATACCGGTGCCGTGCTCAGGATCACTACTAAGTGGATATGCCTCGAGCTCTGACCGGTTTCAGTTATACATTTACAACGTGTGCATGGAGTAAATAAGTATTATTATGTGTATTATTACTAATCTTGCAAACATAT
Organism: Dermacentor silvarum; assembly: GCF_013339745.2. Taxonomy (NCBI): domain Eukaryota; kingdom Metazoa; phylum Arthropoda; class Arachnida; order Ixodida; family Ixodidae; genus Dermacentor; species Dermacentor silvarum. Next base: position 68,031,453 of record NC_051157.2, on the reverse strand, counting down.
ATACATACCATAAAGGAAGAAAAAGAAGCCGGTAAACAGTTGTTCCCTAAAAGGGCCACGCCCACCCACTTGAAGTGGTGAGAAAAAAAAAGAATTGAAAGAAAAGCAGAAGGAAATAAAGAAAAAATAGGAGAGCAATTAAGGCACACCATAACACATTACATGTATATTACGAGTATTACAGACTCAACTGGTAAATCTCAACTGATCAGCTATTCAATTACTATGTAACATATTTAATGGTGTGGGCGGCAACGGGAGAGACATTTTTGTCTCCACAACTCCGTCTTGAAAATGGTTTCTTTTCCTAGATGAGACAGGACGGGGTGTATGCAAAATAATACAGCGCTACACGTGAGCGAAGACTATATACAGTGTATGCTACTCACACTCGTAATACTAATACCACACGTTGCAGTTGTAAGCATAACTTGAAAGAAATAACCGAAAGGAATTAGAGAATCAGGACCACTTGGAAAAGGCTAAGAGAAAGTGTTCCTAGAATCGCGAACTCCGAGAGGAGTATTTCAATACACCGAGTAAGCCTCTTAATGCTCTCAATAGTTCCAAGTTTAACGAGTTCCCTCGCCAGCTCTTTAAGCTGTCGAGGCTGGCTCAAACGCAGGCTTCGCTGCGTTGAAGGGCCTGCCACGAATTTCTAGTAACGCGAAGATTAATTCCACGAGAAAGAAAACAAATAAATAGAAAGTGGTAATAAATATATGCGCGAGGCTTCAGGAGACAACGCCAAGACAAAACGAATGAACGCTTTCAACCGGCGAAAGGAAAAAAAAAAGTCGAAATATTAAAAAAAAATCGGTGCGGGAGCCGCATAGCCGGTCGACGTCAGAAAGCAGGAAAGGTGGGTAGCGACAACCTCCTAATTCCGTTAATCACGGGAAAACGAAGTTATAGCCTTGCGCCATCCACCCTCGCCCACGAGATGCGCCGGCATATAGCTGACAGCACGCACTCGGTTGCAGCACACGTCGGTGCGAGCGCCGTTGCTTGACGAGGTAATCTCGTCGCGCGTTGAGTAGCAGCCCTGCATGCAGTCGCTGCGCCACGCGCCAAGCAGCGCGACAGGTGCATTGCAAGGGAGCAACGATCGAGACAGTTACCAAGGGCCGGAGCTGGGAAAGAGCGTCAGTGACGGAGGGAAAGGGGAGATGAAAATTCAAGATCTGTCGACGACGAAGAATGGGCGGGAATAACGAACGAGTTTTCGCCACTTGCCCGTAACTCGGTTACTCAGGTACGCGAGGCTCTCTCTCTCTCTTTCCCCCTAACCCGTTTCTCCCACCCACTTACATACTTAGAAGCCGCGGACGACGTACTTTCGTCGGAACAAAGGGAGTTAGGAGAGAATCGAAGCGGAGGAGGAAGAAATACAAATTGGCGCAAGCGGCTTCCTAACGCGGTCACTGTCGTCAAGGGTTGTCGAAAGTGCTAGAGCTAGGAAAAAAAAAAAAGAGAAGAAAGACGTGCGAAGCCTGTGTGTGCTACAGAAGCTGGACCGCGTCCCCGGAGTTCGACAGAAGAGGAAAAGGCTGGCGCGTGCAGATTAATGGTCTTCGTCCGCACAGAGTGTGGAAGCAACTTTAGGCTGTCGAACTGAAGAAAAATGCAGATGAGACGCGTGGTGATGGGGGAAAGTATGTCCGTGTAGGAAAATACGTTAATGTTTTAACTAATTCAACCTAATTTTTCGCGTAAACGAGACCATGTCTCGTTGGAAGGCACGCTTTGCTTTCTTCATATGGGGGCACATTTGAGCTGACTACGTCTCAGCGTTTTTTGAGCGGAACTGTCACATGAACTTCCTTGACACCATGCGCGTTTTAAGTGTGCTTCATCGCACGGTTGTTTCTCATTCTCATGAGGTGAACGACGCGACAACTTTCTTAATGTAGAACCCATCACAAAGTACGAAAGTGATATTTCGACGACATCACATTTGGTCTGGAAGTTAATTCGCATAAAAGTAAAGGAATAAAAAATAAGCGAAAAGCGGCACGCTTTTATTAAATTAACGTGGCTAAAGGGGTTACAGGGCCGGGAGTTTGTAGCGAGGCATTATGACTTATTCTACTCTAGTCTTATGCACCGCTCACGGCCGCCTGATCCCGTTGATAACGCGAGCGGACCGTCGCTCCGACCACTGACAAAGCGCGATAAGCGCGAAAAGGCATTATTACCGGAAAGGCATCGCTACAAAATACCTCCCCAGGACGTTTGCACTTCCGCATACAAGCCTACAAGCGCTACCCCTGCAACCACTAACAGCTACAAACTCTGTCAGTTTGCTATCCTACAAGAGAGACGAGAGCAATGACAGAACTACTGCTTCGCCAACTCTGTATAGAACAGGAGAAGGGAGGGGGTTTCTGTAAGAGCCAGCATAGTCGACTGTCAACTTCGGCCGGTTCAGCCGCCGCTGATTGGCTGGAGCTATACCCGCTAAGAGGAGACAGGCACTATCAGCCAGTCTCCTCCTCTTCGTTAGCTGCAGCCATTCATCGGTGGCTGAAATGGACAGTCGATAGGTGGTTTGACTCCTACAAAATAGCCCCCCGCCCCTTCCCTCCAAGAATGAAGCGCATGGCCTGTACTCACCGTTCACGACCATCGTGGAGGAGAAGTTTGCAGACGCAGCCGAGTTGGACGCAACACATGTGTATTCACCCCGATGATTGTAGCTCACCTAAACGAAACAAAACGTAAATACAAAATTGACGTGTATTTTGAACTGCAAACTCTGAGGATAAGGGCAGCGGTCACTGGAAACACTGCGTAAACTATACCGGCCCATGACTGCAACGACAACCTCTAGAGGTGTCTGGAGTGAGTTCGCACGTTACTAGATATGAACAGCGCTAGGGCACAATACTCACCCTAAATAGAAAAAAAAAATATTCAAGTAGATTGTCTACAACTCAAAAACCTTCAATAAAGTATATATCACAATTCCGCATACTTTATTTGTTAGAGAATCTGTATAATGCATTAGTTCACCGCCTATGTGAAATCGTAATATCGTTCACGGTGGTTCCGCAAAAATGTTAATCAGAAATCATTTATATATTTCAAAGCGGCGTACAGTTTCTAAAATTTGCCCGCTTTAGCTGCTCTCATAGATGCAGTTTACAGAAATCTGATATTGCTTTTTATTGCTGAGTTATAGAATCGTAAAATTAGTGCTTATTAATATGAGCAATTTTCTTTACAATTAGCATTTTCGTAGACAAATTGATGGCCTAAATAGCTATTTACAACAGCAGGATGTTTTAGCTTTCTTAATATTTAAGAAGCGTCATCAAATTAGCTGCAGTGAATGCTAAGCAACAGGATTTCTCAGTTTGAAAGTACGCATCTACGCTTATACAGTGTGCCCCATCTATCACGCAACAATTTTAAAAAGAAGATGCATTATATTCTACGTGAATATGACCAAATGCATTTGTTTAGAGTCTGGTTGAGAAACCACCAGTAATCTTTTAGTCCCTCATATCCAATTTTTTAATCAAAAGTAATAATCTAACTTTTAACTCTAATTGTCAAGATGTCAATTGGGCGTTTGTAGGGAATCGCAAGACACGTCAAAGTGAGGTGTTTCCAACACATTTGCGCGTTTACTTTTTCCGGAATATAGAGAACGGCGGCGAAGTAAGAAATATACCATGTGATTGCGCTGGGGGCTTCGTACCCGTGCGCACTAGAGTTGCTTACTGTATATACTCCCTATAGGCTAAAGAGAGCCTATGCACTAACTCTGGTGCGCACTGAATAGTAGCGCCATCAAATAATCTCGGTGGGAAATATGTGTGTTTTATTCAAAGCTCGGTGCATCATAGCTGGGGCGCCTTGTATATAGGAAATCCCGTCGAAGCGGCTCTATATAACTGGGGTTTCCCCCCCCACAGTATGGCCTATACGCTGACCTCTTTGATGAAGAGCGTGGAGGAGAACTCGTTGCTGGATTCGACCTTGACGTCTCTACCGTCGGGTGCGAGGGGAGCTCCGTCCCGGAGCCATCGGATGCGGACGGGGCTGTCCCCTTCCAACACCGAGCAGGTGACGATGGCGCGCATGCCTTCCTTCAAGTTGGCGGGGAACGAGAACGGACCCACCACGGGAGCCACTGTGGACAGAATAAAACAGTGCACCACCGCCACTTCATCATCATCATCATCATCATCATCATCATCATCATCATCATCATCATCATCATCATCATCATCATCATCATCATCATCATCATCATCATCATCAAGAGAAGCTGTTATCCGTGTTCGAGGGATTCTCCTGGAACATGACATAAACCCGTGAGCATCGTAGTGACGAACGGAAGTATCCCATCGCGACAATTACGTATAGCCCCGTATAGCGGCGAGTGAATGATAACGCGTGTCTGACGGATTGATTTATTGGGTTTAAGGCCCCAAAAGCAACACGCCTTCTATGAAGGACGTAGAGTGGGGGACTCGTGATTAATTTGGACTTCCTAGGCTTCTTTAAAATGCATCGAAACCTAGATGCGCGAGCATTTTTTTTTTTCACATTCCGCTCCCACCGAGACGAGATTGCTCCTGCCAGGTGGTTGAACCCGTGACTTCGTATTGAAAAGCTGAGCAAGTAGCAATGGTGCGACAGGAACGAAGAAAACGGCACCATAATGGTTAGCTTGTTTCATATTACTGGACCTACTTGTTTGCCGTATACGCCAAAAAAGAAGAAAAAAAATTACACCATCTTCCCGTAGGGGAACCCTGAGTAGTATGCGAAGCAGCCATGGGGTCGACTCAAGGTAGTTTTATCAGCTGTATAAACTTGGACATGCAGCAGCACCAGCAATGCGCAGACCTGTTGTCGACGCCGTCGGCGTTTTGCCCACGTTCGCACCGAACGCGCGCGGCGTTGGTGACTGTTGCCGGTGCCTCTGGGGCGCCTACCGTCGCGCCTCTAACCTAAGCTGCTTCGCATTATCGCGCGCAGAGCCGCAGGTGTTGCCATTCGTTGCGCAATCCGGAGAGGAGAGGCGCGTCGGAGAGGAGAGGAGGAATGCCGAGAGAAGAGATGAGACAAGGAGAGGAGAGGAGGGGGAGGAGGATGCGCATGCGCAGTGCGGGCGTGGACGCCGCACGGCGGAGGGAGTGAGTGAGTGACATAGCCCCGACCATAAGATGCTTCGCATCTAAAAGTTACAGGCCTGCGCGGCACACGCAGCACAGTCACAGCGTAAGCTGGTTGAGCGGCGCAAGAGTAGCTCCAATTTCGGCACCACGCACAACAAGGTCTTCGCCTCGATGTTGACGAGAACGATCTGAACTGTCCGCCCTGCGACTGCGAGCTGCGGTTGTAATGCTCTTTGCACAGCAGTCTGCTGAGCCCGATAATGCCTGGTTGTAGCCGTGCACGTAGCTCTTCGATTCGCTTCTTGAGCAGCGGTTCGTACCTTGCGAGGAGACGCCATAACTTGTACCGAAGTGGTACCCAGAATACGTGGCGCACATCTAACATCGGGATAGCGTTGATTGCGCGCCTCGTCTGAATAGAATCGCGTCTGAATCGCATCTCGTCGCACGCGGCGGTTGCAGGCACGTTAACTAGATGGCGCCACCATACTGACGGAGGTAGGGAGCCTACATGCAACGCCGTTTTATTGCGATAGCAATTATATGGACACTCCAAAGCAGATTTCTGCCGTCGGCGTCGCCGTCGCCGTCGCCGTCGCCGTGAGGTTCCGTATGACGTCAATGGAGATGAAATCGTCGCCGCGCGCCGCCGAACGCTGTATGTGCGAGTGAAAGGGCGCGAGGGACGCGCGCTTTCACGGGGAGTGAACGCACGGAGGAGAACAAACGCGCGTTCTGTGCCGTGCTCCCTTAAGGGCTGCAGAAGTAGGCGTCTCTTTCCTCCTTTACAATCACCATATATGTAGAGCAAACGCGCCTTCTTCTGACACACGAAAGGCCGTGGGGGAGGGGGGGCAGGGAAGGGAGGCGACGTTTAGCTGCGGCACTGAGTGCCTATTTATATCAGAGGCTCCGGCAACAGTCACCAACGCCGCACGCATTTTGTGCGAACGCGGGCAAAACGCCGACGGCGTCGACAACAGTTCTGCGTGCTGCCGGTGCTGCTGCATGTCCAAGTTTATACAGCTGATAAAGCTACCATCATTACTCCGTATAGCTCTCTACAAATTTGCTATCGCAATTGATGCTTCGCCTTTCAGGTGAAACTGCGACAACTTTTTTTGCAACGGCGTTGCATGTAGGCTCCCTGCGTGCCTGCGCTCCAGGCGCGCAGGCGCAGACGCAGGCGCAGGTGCCTGAGAGCAATCGCTTGCGTGGCTCAGTAATAAAGTATCCGACTCCCACGCAGCGGGCCTGGGCTCGATCCCGGCGGAGAGCGGGTACTTTTTTAAAGACGATAGTCTTTCTTGGGGAACTTAAACGCTGAAAATTTGGTCTGTCTGTCTGTCTGTCACCCGATTTAGCCACCCGGCCAAAGTTGGACCACTTGCTTACCGCCCACACTACTTAAACTGGAACGGCTGTTCATACTTGTGAACGTTATCGATCACAAAATAAATATTACGCATATCTGAGGCGCAACATCACTAGGTAAGTATTAGGAGGTGTGTTCCTTTAATAGAAAATACATAGATACGTAACTCTAAAGACCCTAGTTTCTTAAGCTGCGCTGAAAATGCCATGCTATGCGCGCCGACGAACGACGTTCCCCGACTGCGCGCCGACGAGCGCCCTCTGCCATGGAGGAAGGAAACCCTCTGCACAAGCTCATGTTTCCCGATGTATTGCCAGATGGCGTCCATGTCTCACGCAGCGCCTCCTCAATTTTATCAATGCCAGCCAGATGCGGCCGATTCAACATAAAGGAAGCGCTGTCTGAGGCAGGGCAAAACATAAATGGCCGCTTGATGAAATAATGCGGTAAAATGAAATCTGTTCAAACAAACCTTCATGCCAGGACGGAAATGGTACGAGAACAACATCACGGGTGACCGCGTATCAGACCAGCACTCATGTAGTACGGCCGGCAGAAGGACTATCGTCTTTCGACGACATTTGCAGCGAAGCACGCAGATACGCGGCAAACTTTTTTAACACGAAAGTGTTTTATGCCGGGTTCCACCAAGACTTCACTGACGTATTTCCGTCAAGGAAATACGTCATAGAACATAATACAAAGAAAGAAACCAGAAGAAAAAGTTCCACAAACATGCAAAATTTGGAAATCGAACCCACGACCTCTCGGTCCGCGACGATAGATCGCCGAGCGTTTAACCCATTGCGCCACAAACGCATTTGCCAGAGAGCTACACAGACGCGCCTTATATATCTAACACTCCTCCGTGTACCCGCGCTCTTGCTCGGGGCGGTGCCGCCGCCTACGAGCAGAAAAGAGAAGTACTGCATTATGACACTAACGCGCACCGACAGTGAACGCTTCGGTGGTCTCAGCACTACGACGCCTCGATGCCAGCATTCGAAGGGACGCTGGCATCAAGAAGCACTACCAACGCCACCTAGGTGGCGTTCACCGTGCCTCCGCAATTAGCTCTGAAAATGTTTCTGAAGTTGATCGCGGAGGCTGCAATTACGACGCGCTGTACGCGCTGATTTGACTCGGTGACGATTCAGTTACGTGCTTTGTCTTGCGCGTTGTATTAGTGTGTCAGTTACGTGCTTCGTCTTTCGCGTTGTGCTAGCGTGTGCAGCGTAGTGCAGCTTCCATATGCACGACGGTTGCTCATGGTCATCGACGTTGGTAGTCGTGATGGAGGAGACGTGCCACCAGGCGTCAGCGTGGGTGCATCAACGCCTAAGGGCGCTTTAGCCACAAAACACCAATAGACATTATATATCAATGTGCAATAAACATTACACTACTTCTGTGAAGACACGTTTCACTATCGTGTTCTATACCGATTCCTATATAAGAGGGATCAACCACATGTTTTTTTTTTGGCATTTCCCGCGATAGCGGCTACGGGGTGGCGGTGGCGGCATCATCACGACCAGAAACGACTATTGGAATGAGCCCATAACAGCTTACGCTGTAAAAAAGCAGTCCGCAGAAACCATTGATGGTGATTGTAAATGCAACCGTATAGCTGGACGGCTTCTAAGAAAACTATTCGCTTTAATAAAAAGACTGATGCACTTCAAGGCGCATATTTGTGGCAGTGAGTATAATTAGGTGGCGACTGTTTCATGCATTGCGTAATTCTCTAGAGAACGGAAATCCGTAGCAGTGCCGGAACCCTTTCCTTCAGCCGCCACAGGGGAAGAGGGAGACTGGAGAGAGAAAAGGCAATCCTTCCCGAATACTCAACCAGAGCGTCTGAGCCTTCGGACCCACCAAAGCTCCCGCACGACAGCACGTACCGAGAAGCCCGGCTATTAGCTTACACCTGATAAGTTTGTGAGAACTTCGTTGGCATCGAAGGTCTTTTTAATATCAAATATTTACTGTTGTCGGTGAATGCGCCCCGCCACTCGGTTGCGTAAGAGCACACGCCCTTTGTACATCGGCAGTGATAGTCTGACCGCCATTCACCAGCTATCAACCATAAACGCAAGCCAAGAAGCCCTAAGAAAGCTATTCCCTTTAAAATACTATTTATTCTTCTTTTCTGGGGTTTTACGTGCCAAAACCAGTTCTGATTATGAGGCACGCCGTAGTGGAGGGCTCCGGATTAATTTTGACCACCTGGGGTTCTTTAACGTGCACTACAACGCAAGCACACGGACGTTTTTGCATTTCGCCTCCATCGAAATGCGGCCGCCGCGGCCGGGATTTAAAATACTATTTGTCGTGGGTCGTTTCAGGGATGTTTAGTAAAGTTTAGAGTGTCGTGCGCAGCATGGTATACCCTCAGCTGGGGACGATCGAAGGCTCAGCGGGGTGTGCACTCACGTTTGATTGTCATTAAGGAGCGCCACGGTGACTTTGCTTCCCGAACCGCGAGAGAAAGTATGACGTAAAAAAATTGGTGCGCAGACAGAGCAGGCTTGTTCAACGACAGTGATGGCAGTACTTCGGCATACGATACATGCAAATGGGAGAAATGAAATGAAGCGAGCGCGAACGGCACACCTGCCCGTCGCGTCGGCACCGGATGTTCCCGACGCTCCCACAACCGTTGCCCCCCGTTCTCTGAGTGCCAGCATTACCTGAGTGTACGCTCGGCACATTTTTTTTTTCTGAAAACAATTATCCCTGGCTTATAGGCACAAAGCGTTCGTCACGTCTTCTCCCCAGACACTGGCTCTCTCTTTCGTTGTACGACTGTCTGCGCAGGAGACGTCATTAGGCAGCGCAGGCCCACCGTGTAGCTCCTGCAGGCCTTCTATAACACGTGCCGCCGCTCGACGAGCACTTGCATTAGCTTGCCGACCAGAGAGGGGGCGCCGCAGAAAGGGAGGGAACCTTTTTTGGGAGAGATAAGCACAGTGGCGGCGGCGGCGGGCGGCTATGGAGGCGTCCTGTGTACCCGACTGCGCTGTGACGGCGGGTGCCGGTCGCCCAGGCCTAACCAGGCGAGGCCTCCTGAAAGGAACGAGGAGGGCTCGCCTGCGCCGCTCGATCCCTTGCTAGATTTCTTTCTGCATTTTTCGCCTCTTCCTGTCGGTTCCCCATCCCCGTAACATATTCATAACTCGGCTCTGTACTGATTGCTCATTAGTGGGGGAAGTGACAGATTCGTGAAGAAAGAAGATGCGCGCCGAAAGTCCCTCGCATTACGCGTGATGCATATATAAAATATACAGGCCGATAAGTGCTGCCTCGCTCGGGTACGGCAAAGTGGAGTTTCGTGCAGTGTGCTTGAGTCAGCTGTGCAGGCAATTACTGTAGATGTCATCGACTTTTTTTAACACGAAGTACTGGCAACTCAAAGTATAGACTTATTACGCAGGTAACTGTCGTTGAGACTATAACAACGCAATAGAGCACCGAGAAACGGACAGCCCTTAAGCAGAGATCCTAAATGAATCTTAATTTAGACATATATTTCTGGCCCGCAGCACTGCCGGACCCTTTCTGCACGACCGCCAGGATCAGCCCACATTTTCTGTTCGCGGTTGACACATTACGCCCGGCTTAAACAGCTCCACTGTTAATACTCTTAACCAACTAGCCCACCTTAGTGTCTTGAATGGAATTCTTTCAGTGGTCATGCTCTTATTAGTTACGTATTTGGGTGCCAGATATGCAGACCGCTGCGCAAAATTGTGCATGGCAAACTCCAATCCACTTATAAAAAGCTACAGGATGGACAAAAAATGTTACTCTGTATCTGTATGGTATCTATTTATATATAAACGATAGTATAAAGAGTTTTCGTTCATGACAAATTCGGTACAGCAGCACTCATCGCAAAAAAAAAAAAAAAAAAAAAGTCTGGGCCAGAACAGCGCAGCACCAACTCTTTAAGTATGGAACAAAGTACTTAGAATGTGATGATTGTGAAGTCCCGACAGGTGCACGTATGTGCGCCACGGGCGACCTCGCATACTCTCATTGATCGCAGTGATCTTTCTATACCTCCTACGTTTCTCACAAACTCGTGATTTCGTGCACACATGTGACGCGCTCGCGTACGCTCAACACACCTCGAGTTTTCTGTTAGATATTTTCAAAGTAGTTGAAGTCGGCTTATAATGCTATAAAGAAATCAGTGACCGATGATAGGGTTGAACTTCTGCTTTCCAGCAGAGCTAACCTAACCATTGGGCCACGACCTGCAGTGACAGCTACGGCATTGAGAAGCTGTGTTAGATTGCGCTGTCTTCGAGATTGGGCCATATTTTAACAGCGGAGCTGTTTATAACCCGGGCGTAATGTGTCTGCTGAATCCAAAAATGTGGGCCCATGCTGGCGGCAGTGCAGAAAGGGTCCAAGAGAAATGGCAGATACCCCTGTGAACTATAGCAAAGCTGAGCCTGGCTAAGTCTAGCTAAGCATGGTTGGGACTACTTGAGGTTAGTCAATCATCGATAGGCAATTGATAGCCAATCAATAGCTAATAAATGATCAATCAATAATCAATCAATTCCAGAAAATGCTGGGGATGACTTGGTAGTGCTTATCCTAGCCCAAATACGTGGCCAATACCTTGCGATAGCCAATCGATAGCTAATCGATAATAGATCAATAACCAATAAATTCCGGAAAATGCTGGGGATGACTTGGTAGTGCTTCATCATCATCATCAGCCTATATTTGCGTCCACTGCAGGGACGAAGGCCTCTCCCTGCGATCTCGAATTACCCCTCTCTTGCGATAGCCGATTCCAACTTGCGCCTGCAAATTTCTTAACTTCATCACCCCACCTAGTTTTCTGCCGTCCTCGACTGCGCTTCTCTTCTCTTGGTATCCATTCTGTAACTCTAAGGTCCACCGGTTATCCATCCTATGCATTACATGGCCTGCCCAGCTCCATTTTTTCCTCTTAATGTCAGCTAGAATATCCGCTATCCCCGTTTGCTCTCTGATCCACACCGCTCTCTTCCTATCTCTTAACGTTAGGCCTAAGATGTTTCCTTCCATCGCTCTTTGTGCGGTCCCTTGAACTTGTTCTCGAGCTTCTTTGTTAACCTTCAAGTTTCTGCCCCATATGTTAGCACCGGTAGAATGCAATGATTGTACACTTTTCTTTTAAACGACAGCGGTAAGCTCCCAGTCAGGATTTGGTAATGCCTGCCGTAAGCAGTCCAACCCAATTTTATTCTTCTGTAAGTTTCCTTCTCATGATCAGAGTCCCCTGTAGGTAATTGACCTAGATAAACGTACTCCTTAACAGACTCCGGAGGCTGACTGGCGATTCTGAATTCTTGTTCGCTTGCCAGGCTATTGAACATTATCTTTGTCTTCTGCATATTAATCTTCAACCCCACTCTTACACTTTCTCGGTTAAGGTCCTCAATCATTTGCCTGTAATTCGTCCCCATTGTTGCTGAATAGGACAATCTCATCTGCAAACCGAAGGTTGCTGAGATATTCGCCGTTGATCTTCACATCCTAAGCCTTACCAGTCTAAGAGCTTGAATACTTCTAAGCATGCCGTGAGTACCATTGGAGAGATTGTGTCTCCTTGCCTGACCCTTTTCTTTATCGGTAACTTTCTACTTTTCTTGTGAAGAACCAATGTAGCTGTGGAATCCTTGTAGATATTTGCCAAGATATTCACGTATGCCTCCTGTACTCCTTGATTAGACAATGCCTCTATGACTGGTGGCATATCTACTGAATCAAATGCCTTTTGATAATCTATGAAAGCCATATAGAGAGGTTGATTGTACTCCGCAGATTTCTCGATTACCTGATTAACGATTACCTGGTAGTGCTTAGCCTAGCCCAAATACGTGGCCAATATTTTGCGATAGCCAATAGGCAATCGATAATCGATCAATAATCAATAAATTCCGGAAAATGCTGGGGATGACTTGGTAGTGCTTAGCCTAGCCGAAATGCGTGGTCAATACCTTGCGATAGCCAATCAATAGCCAATTATTAGCTAATCGATAATCGATCTATAATCAATAAATTCCGGGAAATGCTAGGGATGACTTGGTAGTGCTTAGCCTAGCCCAAAAGCCAGCACTAGCTATTTGCCCATCAGCTCCACTGTCTCTTTAGCATTGCGCCTCCAGTGCAAGCTACGCTAAATTTTTTTTTTCGTCATATGGATTCCTACATACTGAGTGAGGTCCGCCTATGACGATTCGCATTGAAATGCTGCGGTGATGTCTGAAAACAACCTTTATACTTTTGTATCAGTGAATGTTTCTTCGATTGCAAGTTTGTTTTCATCTTACGTCCCAATCCATTAAAAGCCAATGCGTTAAAATAAGTCGTATAGTTCTGTGCCCGGCATCTAGAACTGACTGGCTGCTGGCATAATGCGCATTGTTAGCTCTGCAGTATACGACGCTCGAGCGTTCCATATATAGAGAGTAGTGCGGACGCTTGTATATCAATGCGCCTCAGGGACGGTTCGTATCGAAAATTTCTTCAGTAAACGTTTAATCGACTTCCTGTCAATGTGTACTCGCAGGGCGCCGCTTTCGCCTTGCTATCGCACACTGCAAAGCGAACAAAAGCGAAGCGGGGAAAGGAAAACGATAAAAGGAAAACAAACGAAACGAGCCCTCCACTCTGCCTCCGTCACTTGCTCCGCAGCGACGCATCCTAAAGTATAATGCAGCCGACGTGCTGTCGTCCGCGAGGCCATCTTTCAAAGTTTTTCCGCCGCGTCGTCCGCAGCTCGCATCTTACGCTGGGCGCACTGTTTGCCCGGGCGCGACAGTTCGTCGTGGGCCGCATGCCGGACGCGGAAGCGAGTTTGCCGAGTTTCTCTCTCTCTCTCTTTTTCCCCGCTTCTTCCTCGCGCCAAAGAGAGAGAGAGAGAGAATGCATAAATTACACCCCGGCTATCTCGAAGAGCAGGCAGTCACTCTCACAGAAAAAGAAAAGAATGCCCCTTTCTTTATATACATCTATATAAAAAAACCACTTTGCTGATTTTGCGCATTATACCGCTGCCACGTTCGTTCCATTCGGTGGCCGCCATTCGTCTTTGCGTGTGCGTTGTTGAATGCTGCAGAGCTATGAAAGCGATTACAAAACGAGGTAAGAAAACTTGGTCACGAGAAAAAAGTAAGAGCGAGGGGAGGGGGGGGGCGAACTATATGAAGTTTGCCTGGCCTCGTATACTTTGTCTTCTGTTCTTGCTGTTTCCTTTCCATTTCCGGACACTTCTCCGGCAGCCGGCACCACGAATGTTTTTGATTACTCGAGCAGCGGCGCGTGGCTTCGGTGGTTTTTCGCAGGGTGGAGGAGGGGGGGGGGGGGGGGGGGGGCTGGCATGGCATCGGCGCATGGCTTCTCGTCTTCTGCGCTCGGCGCCGTAAATATTTGAAATGCCCCGCAGACCACCGCCACCCCCATTCGTCTGCGCGCCTGCGTCCGACTGAAAATTGCCTTCGCCGTCCGGATCAGCCCAGCCTCCCCATATGACTGAGAGCAACACGGCGGCTGCTTTGTCGGGCGCGCAGAGGGAAAGGGAGATGGACCCATGGCACGTGGCTGCACGGACTGGACTCGAGGGGGAGGAGGAATGCTATCTGACGAGACGCGTGGCGCGGCATTGTTCTTGGAAGTGCCATCGCGGTAATTAAGACCTCCGTTTCGTAATCGAGAGCGCGATGCTAGTTGTATATATGCACATGATTGTTTTCCCCTTGTTCTTGTATACGGCATCGCGCTGCTCGAATGACAAAACATCTGGCGGTGTAGAAAGGAAGAAAGTAAGGAATGCCGGAATCGAAGAGAGTTGTAATGCTCGGAGAATTACAAAAATGATGCTTTGAGGAAATTCGGAAGCGTAATTCAGGAACGTGCGCCAGCGCGACACGATCGCACTCCCCAAACAATTTCTTTTTTCTTGGCAGTGAGAATGTTGCCACGAGCATGAGCTTTCAAGGCCTTTCTTACGCGTTCTCTCCAATATAAATAGATGCTTAAACGTTCGGTATGTCATTCCTACGATTCTTTGTATATTGCGCATGTTTTCGCATAATTCTTACGTAATCTAATGAATTCCGTATAATTTCCATAAGAATATTACGGAAGACATGTTCAATTATTGGAGGGCCTATGGAATGTTTCAGTAAGGTAGGCAGTACTACAAGTATCAGATCAGACACCGTACAAACTTCATTCATGTTTGGATGGTCCTTCCGTTGTAGATAGATAATATTGTGACAGAGCGACGAAGAAGACGTTTGGTCATGACTTGAAGAAGACGACGCTCTGGACTTCGCGAGCTATGATCTTGTCAGCCGCTGCCATACTTGTAAATACAGTGTAAATATATTTCTTGCTTCTTTTCCCCGTAGCAATATAATTCTCAGCGCCCATAATATACAGAACGAATTGGCATTTAACTGCGTGGGTGCACCTGGATACCGTGCAGTTTGCCTTGCACCTCTTAGATGCAAGGCACAATGCATGCTAACGTGCTCAGTAGTGGCCGACGGCAAGGTGAAGGAAGCATTTGGCCTGATAACAATCGACCTAATTAGTCACGTGCACTGGTACTAAGTTTCCAGTTATATGTTGCAGAAAAGTATACCAAATAGCCATTGGTTCTCATTTAATTGTGCGTGCGTCCGTGAAAAGTGTGAACTTCTCTCTTCAATCTTATCAAATTTCAGTCCCCTTTTTTCCTTCTCCAGTGTAGGGTAGCCAACCATGCTCAGCCTGGTCAATCTCCCTGCCTTTTCCCTTATGGCTTCTCCCTCTCTTCATAGTGCCTCGCCTGTATACGCTTAAATAATTGCTGCCTGTGCCACGTGCTTTATTGAGGTTTTTATTTTAAGAGACTAACAGAACAGATAGCAGAAATCTAACTTAATTTCCGCCTCTTGGTACACATAAAAAGGTTAATGACCTCATAAATTACTCAAAATTATAAGCATACATTAAAAAAATTCAGCATGCCAAAAATATTCTGCTATCTGTCTACAAAGTGATGTTCTTTGACGTTCTTAGTTAATGCAAGAAGGAATATTTCGAAGACGCCATACTTAAATGCTGTCATATGTGCAATACCACAGTTACTCAGCCCATATTGTTGACAGGACGGAAAATACCAATGCAGCAGTTAAAAAGAAAAGCGAGTAAGCGGAAGTTATCGAATTCAATGGCATTGCTTCTAAATAAGAGGCAAAAAAGAGGGAAAGAAGTGTGGAGAATATACCTCGACGTTAGTTTCTACTGGAAGATATGGTAAGCAGAGACACAGAAATCATGAAAACAGCAAGAGCACAGTAAATAAAGAATATATAAAAAAAGAAATAGAGTTTATGAAAGGCAGGAATTTAGTCATAAGCGAACTTTTGGGAAGTTCATTTATCAAGGAGAAAGACTGCTTGTCTGTTACTGACACTTCCATGGCGCCGGACAGTCGAGAGATTAATTTCCTGCAGCAGACTACGTAGCTCGAACTAAGCGCGCTTCAGCAGCGTTATTATTCTTTCTTCCCTGTTTAAAGCACCGTCGGATAATAGCGCTCATACATAAATTGCAGATCCCCACGAGAATAATCTGCGTCGGAAGCGGCGTTCTTGGTGTTTTCACTTAAGTGAAGTACAGCAACCTGTTGTACGCGCAAAGGCTTTCGCCGAGTAACATTCATAAGCCGACGCCATAGACAGGATGCCTTACAAAATGCGTTCGCGATTCCTTAACCCCACACAGCACAACGTATCATTTTTGTAGAGAATGTCTTCTTTGGCGACTTCAGATCAATTGGGGGTTTGTGGGACCTGCTTTTGTGGTCATTTTCGTCTGGTAAATTTGACAAATTAAACAGAGCAGAAGTCCCTGTCCTGTTCTCTTTTACACTCTAATTTTTGCATGTATCTTCTGAAGCGCTGAAAATGGAGCAGTTATTACACGATTTGAGGTCTTCTAGTGCACGTAGGACAAAGAAAAAGGCGCCATAATCAAGCTTGGAGTGAAAAAGATCCACCGGAGTTGAAGTGTAGCTATGCACGGAGTAGTAATAATGCGTAATTGGTGCTAAATGGCCGAAGTGAGGCCCAGATGTGCGCATTCAAACTGCACGTGCTCAGAACCGGAACCGGAAGTGTGGCTTTACTCAACAAAAAATATGGGCCGATCCCGTAGATAGTGTAGCGTAAAAATATGGGCCGATTCTGTAGATAGTGTAGCATAGAAACGTGGGCCGATCCCGTTGATAGTGAGTATACAAATATGGGCTGATTCTGTAGACAGTGTAGCATAGAAACGTGGGCCGATCCCGTTGATAGTGAGTATACAAATATGGGCCGATCCCGTAGATCATCATCATCAGCCTATATTTAAGTCCACTGCAGGACCAAGGCCTCTCTCCCTGTCATCTCCAAATTACCCCTGTCTTGCGCTAGCTGATCCCGTAGATAATTCAGTATAAAAATATGAGCCGATCCCGTAGATAGCATAGTATAAAAGTGTGGGCCAATCCTCCCGAGGGTTTGCAGTCTAAACAAACCACATGGTACACTAACGTGCCCCAGAAGACCTTGTCTTGATTCGATGCCAACCGCTGTTGAGTCGGCTTTCGTGCTTCGCTGAGTTTGTTTCCTCAAAATTTTGATTTCGGCGCGGGAAACTTAACGCAAGACCCTTAGTAATATTTTGATGCGCTGGAGTGAGATTTCGGTTGTGGATAGCTCACAAAACCAATTACTTATATTTAATTAGTATACCAATTACCTCCTTATTCCAATACCAGTTCATCGTTTTTCTCGTCCGAATGTGCTTTCCACTGCCAGAAAAAAATGATTAAATTCTGGGGTTTTATGTACCAAAGGCCGAAGTAAAGGTGACCAGTTGTTCTGATTTTTCTTGATGTGGAATGGTGTTAGGGCTTTGTGGGGTTAAAAATCGTAACGATACAATATTCAGCGATATTTCCTGCATGAGCATGCTTTTACTGGAGAGGACATACATTTTAATATGACTATACGAAATAATTAGACAGATTATGATGAAAATTAGACTACATTTAACCGAGAGAGTCAAACAATTGATAGATCGTGTTGCATGCGGCGTAATGAACTCCGGACTATTTCACACATAAAATCGAAACTTAACTGCCGAAGAGCACGACTGTCATGCTCTTAGCTGACACCCATGAGTGAGGTGACACTTTAGGCCTCCCCATGGGGCATGCATGAAACAAACCGAGCGTCCTTATGAAGTCGCGAACTCGCCAGGTTGATTAATTTGCATAAATAGTCCGACTATACCACTTACAAAGTTAATTAGTCTAATTTTTACGATTACTCATCTAATTACTACCTCAGGTCATGCATTTTTAAGTGTATGCCGCTTTGGTAAAATCAATTCCAAGGAAATGACTTCGTTGTTGCATATCCCCTATTTCCAAGGGATTTCGAAGGCATTTTCTGAAACAGCCTGCATGTTTCCGAGGAAGAACTTGCCTAGTATGAACTTGAGTTCTTCGCGTGATAGTATTTTCATCTTCAATTTACCGTGACCTCTCCAGAGTCCGGGAAAACGGCCTGATGGCAGTTCTGCCTACACGCGTACGTAGGATGTCATGAACCAAACCAGAAAAATTGCGACGGCTGCTTTCGAGTGGTCATTGTTGTCACCCGGGCGTCCACATAACGCGTATATGAATATAACATATGTCGCGCTGCAGTGGCAGCGAAGAACAGAACTGCCAAAACGCTAGTTATGGATTTAGCTCTTTATTGGGGGAATTCGTACCCAGGCCAAGCAAACAACACACGAACACAACGATACCGGTGAGCACAGTCGTCGATCGCCGAAATGTGATGTACGGGTCAATGCCATCGGCTATTAAAATACATTAATCATCGCACGTTCCAGCCTAATCACTTGGGCTCGCGTGTTTCCCAGAATGTAAATAATCTTTTGCTAAAGAATCTGCGACAGCTTTTGAACAAGTTCCGATACATGTAGGTGCGGTAAATTTGTAGCAGTGGTTAGCCGGTGAAAAGTGGTCACCGGAAAAAAGTATGCGTACCAATATCGAAAGAAGACAAGGAGCGTATTAGCATCCCGCTGCTATGGTGCTCTACGGCTTGTCGGCAGTGAGTCAGCCTAATGCTCGGGCTGATGATTTAACCAAGAGCATATTATGCTCACATTCACCTGAAGAGTTAAGAAGAAAAAAAATTAACTGAGTTTAGAATAGTAAATAACTAATTTCAGGCTATTTATATATTGATTTGTCGCAAAAATAAACATTCTGGAGCTGCGCGGAGTGGAGTAGCGTAGTAAACGAAAATAAAACTTCCTATTCCTAAATTAAGCGTCCTAAAATTCTCGACGTTTTAGTGACGTCAATAATTTCACGGTATTTTAAACAACATTAATTCTTTTGGGCTGAGAAATTCAGCTAAAGTTGTTAAATTGAGGATCTGTTATTTACTTCCTCTTTTTTTTTCTATGGCTCTTCTTGTTTCTCTTTCCCTTTGTTTTTCTCTCCTCTTAAAGCCAAGGGGCACGGCGTCGCTTTCAGGAGACAATTGCTAGACCCCTCCTTTTTCTCTCCGTGTGGTGTTCGTACATGTTTACCTGAACAGTAATAATAATGCCCCGCTGGCATCGAGACAACGTAGCGACTAGTCGCTGTGGTCGGGAGGCACTCACCCATGACGCTGACGTAGAGATCCCTGGAGGCAGACTTTCCCGAGGGGCCTGTGGCCACACACCGGTAGCCGCCTTCGTCTCCGCTTCGCTCCACCCGATGAACAGAAAGCGTGCCGTTCCGGAACACGCTCTGGCGCTTGCTCTGCGGCAGCCGGGCGTCCCCTGTGTAGGTGTTGCAAGCGTTAGAAAGTTTGAGAAGCCCGTTAGGAGGTATTAGTTGCTGCGCTCGTCGTACACTAAGTGCTAAAGGGTGTGAGATACGCTACACGAAGAGGCACGCGGCTATGGTAAACAATGACTGCCGAACAAAAGTTGCGAAACGAAAGAGGAATCTTCAATTTCTCTCGGCATCGTAGCACGAAGGCATATGAATGAACCAACGTTCCCGTGTTTCGAGTTGTCGGTTAACTCGCCCTCTCACTGCCGACTGCTATATAGTTCGTCGGGTAAAGCAAATGTCCCGACGTTAGGCAGAGGTCGTAGGCTCAATCTCGGACCCAGAGGAATATTTATTACGATTGCAAATATACGGACTCTCAACGCGCACTCACGCCGCCGCCGATGTTGTGCTGTGTCGCTGACAGCGAATGCGTGGCTCGCGCGCGATGGAAGCGGAGTAGCGTTTGGCTGGGGGAAAAAAAAAGAGCGCTGAAAGAAAAGAAGAAAAAAATGGCAGAAGGAAAAAAGAAAGGAAATCTTATTTTGGGGTTTTACGTGCTGAGTGCGCGGTATATTTATCATGCACGACGTAAAAGGGGGGGGGGGGGCAGAGAAAACTCCGGAATAATTTTGAACACCTGGGGTTCTTTAACGTGCACCCAGTGCACGGTATACGAAGATTTTTTCATTTCGTCACTTCGAAAACGGCGAACCTAAGTGAACGCACCGTCAACGCTACGCCGATTCGCCTCGGTGGCGGAGCCAGGGTAGTGGTCTACTTTCCGCTGCTTGTACGAGTGTTGTTTGCACGTACTCTATACGCGCATCAGAATTTCCTGCTGCGCTGCTGTGTATATGCTGTGGTCAGAGGATCAAACTAAAATGTTAGGTAATATTTTACGGGGCGCTGACTAACCCGACGGCTTCCCATCAGTCGCATCATGTGCACCACTTAAATGCAACCCCTGCAGCGCCGCCGGAGGCACTCATCACTCCAGTGTTGTTGTGAGACACGTGGTAGTGGTCACTGTTTCTTGTGCCCAGCAGCAGTTTCCTTGTGTGCTGCGTCGCGTCAGCATGTGGTACCCGCGTATAGAAATCACGCTATCGCTGCCAATGCTTTGCCCTTCGGGCGAACCTGCCGATCGGTTTTTCAAAGGTTTCGTCAAGTTTCGCTTGTACGTTCAATTTACACGAGAGAGGGGGAAGAACTTTATTGATTTCCGGCAGACTGCTGGGCTGGGCTCCCACCTAGGAGCCAGCGGAGAGACCGTGTCTCCCGGCAGCTTCCTCGGCCTGCTGGATCGTCCAGAGTTGCTGGTCCAGGCCTGAACTGAGCAACACAGTTCACCAATGCACCCGAAGGCCCTCATTGGCGAGACCGCGACCCCAGTATTGCTGATTAATGCTGGACATGCCCATAGGATGTGATGTAGTGTGGCTCTGGCGTTACAATACTGGCATAGATACAAAGCGTCTGAAAACTTTTCTTTTCACGGGTCTAACTCCAACTTGTTCATTTCTGCAAACCTCATTTGTTCAAATTTCGAAATATTGGAAGAGCAAAATCGAACAACACATATAAAATTGGAGGACGCTTAAGCTTCGCCTTTCAGAGTAGAACGCGATAGCGTAATCGGGACCCGTTCGCATCGCATTGTTCGCATACAGCAAGTAGGCTTCATTCACTGCAACATTGAACGTGGGAAAGCCAGCTTGCGAAGACCAAGCTTACACCGATATCCTTAAAGTCGGCTTCACTTTTAAGCAAAAATGCAGTGCTGGAAAGACGTTTTTCCAGGGCAATATAAGTCGTCTTATATTAAAATGTGAAGGCCCTAGCACCGTTTTTTATTATTTTATTGTTTGCTATTGCCCCGACGCGCGCTGGTCTGGTAGAAATGCTGGAGAAGGGGTTTGTGTTTGAGTTTCCTCCTAGCAGAATTAGGTTTTCTCGTACATTCAAATTACAATCCGACGCCGATTGGTAAACAATCCGACGGCGAATACGACGCCGAATGGTAAAGTCGTACTTCACCATTTTTCTGACGGATTTTACTGTGAGAAATTTAATTTTTGTTCACCGAAACCTTGCACCACGTGGAGGGCCTGCGCGGTCGTGGTGGTTGGGGATGATATCTCCGCCATCCGCATCGCCGCCGACGCCGGTTGCCGACGCCGAATTTTCTGCGACCCGGGGCCCTTAGCGCTGTCGCGTTAAAATGCTTCCACGCATAAGCACAAGGGGATTGCGACTACGTAGCACCGAGCACGAAAATTAGGCACCAAAAATGAAGAAAGACAGATGCAGGTGCAGACGTCTTGTAGATAAACGTGGCTGCAACTTCTCGTGTGTATACTTTTGAACGCTGCCCGTCATGAAAGTATATTAAAGGACATGCGCCACGAAGTAAATGTCTTTCAGGGTTGTTTAAAATTTGTAAACATCGGGAAAGTAATAAATTTTTGAAGAAAAACCACATAGACGCCCAGATTGACCTTTAGGATTACGTTTGCTGCAGTTCTAAAGAACATTGCCGATTATAGTTGCCTTTATTAATAATAAGAGCATCAGCGCAGGCCTAATTTCAAGCTTCATATTAAGTAGTAGTATCTTTAAGATACTATTACTTAAAAGCAACTATGTCGCTTATTTATTCATTTAGCTGGACGTTTCATAAACCTTTACTTTTCATAATTTAAATGGCTAAGACGTGTATGAGGGAACACCGAAATAGTTTTCGACAAACGATTACTCAAGACGTGTGGGTGTATATTCGATCCGCATATGTAAGGCTTTGCGCCTTGTGAAACACCGTCATATTTGACATTCATATTAATCGGCTACAGCCTCATTGATGCAATTTGGGTGTTTCTTCTCACTACTGATCATAGGCGTACTTCAGCATGAATTATAAGATGATACGCAGTACGTTATTCAACTTCTTAAGCAGAGACGTTGCGTGACATAGTCGCATTGCAGCTCATCGAGTGGCAGTGACCTAATTTCAAAATGATGGCGATACTTTTTAGACTATTTGCTCCCCGGCAGCGCACTTCCATCGGCAAAACAAAATAAAGGAAATGTTTCCATTTGCGAAAATTTCTGTATACACGTACGGAAGTGAGACCTAAAGACAGAAGAAAAATATCCTGCCTAATAACGAAAAAAAAAACACTGTCTTTTCTTGTGAAATAGCCCACTAAATATTTACGCTGGACAACCACGCACACATTACATCATTGCATTGTGTGGCCTTTCCTTGAAAGAAATTTGGCCACGCACCAGCAGAAAACCAACTTCTAAAATCTCTCCCGACTGGAATTCTCTTGTTGTGACTGCCTATGGTATGCTGCATATAAGATCAACACTAGCTTTGGTCGCCTACTTCGGCTCCCTATTACTTATCTACAACTGCACTGCTTAAGCTTTTTATAAAGAATAATTCATCACAAAACATCAAGTTGACAAAAAGATAGCAACGCTAACCCACATATTTCTGGTGTATTTGGTGAACTCAACACGGCAATAAAAATATCAGCGCTTTAGGGATCGGGTACCGACAGAACTCAAGGAACTTCAAGCATGGGAGAAAAAAAGAAATACTTTCTAATTTCTCTCGGCACTCGGGCAACCACGCTCGAACAAAAGTCAGATATCAGGAGAACACGGCTTCTTTAGAGACTCGACCCGAACCTATTTTCTCACAGTTTCTGTCAGGTTACTCAGCACCGCTCTCCAGTGGTCGCCAGCTGGAGGGGAGACTACATAGAAAACAAATGAAAAAAAAAAAGAAAGAAAGAAGAACGGGAAAGCAAAGTGATGAGTGAGCGGAGAGGGGACAGGAGCTCATTTAGCTCTCAGAAGGGCGTCCGGCCAGAACGCTCTTGGACGTTTCACGCAGACCGGAAGCAATAAGCAGGCGCGCACGCCCACTGGGTGGTCTCGTTCTACGTCCCCCGAAGCCGTATACGCACGCGAACCCCCCCTAGCGAACGCAACCCGCGCGCGCGTAAAGTTCTCGCTACGGTGCCAGGAGCGCGTGCTCATAAGTTTTCCATCGATCGAATTGGCGGTAGCGCGTCTCTTATGAGGTCGCGTTTGAAAGGCGACGCCGCCGCCTTTTTCCTGGGCTGCTTTGGGAGAACCAATACGAGTGGCCTGGGCGCTATATTGTGCAATCCAATCCCTCCCCCCCCCCCCCCCCTAGCCCTCCGCACTCCTCCCCACCTTCTACACTCCCACCACAACCATTCCACCTTACCGACTCATCTACCTCCTCTCCTTACTCGGACTTCCACACTCCTTCATAGGTTCGACTCCTCGCTCTCCCATGCCATTATGCTGACACAAACACTCACGCTCGCCTATTTCTTCATCGCTGGACAACAAGCGCTACGTGGCCCACACGCACACACAAACACATACAGACACGAACACGTATACATACGCACGAGTACGCACGCACTCTTCGCGGTCGGGCTCGCATCGCCTCCCGAATTTGTACGCGGCAGCAGCGACTTGGCTCTCTCTCCCTCTCTCTTTAGCCTTTCGCGACCCGTCGAGCGAGCGTCGGTGGCGACGTCTGTCCTTGGCATCAATCGCCGGCCCGCGGCCCCTTTCATCAAAAGTTTGAGGCGGCGAAAGGCTTCCTTTCCAATACTCATTCTCTCCCATCCTCTCCCTCTCCACCTGCTGGTGTTCGCGGCTGCTGCAGCGAGCATATGAGGAACGGAGAAGACCCCCCTGGTACCGACGAATATTGGCTTCGAAAAAGCATTTCGATAATCACCCTCCTTTGAATAGAAAACTGCATGGTCGTGTAAAACGATGCGAAAAAATTCAGAAGTAATCATTCGGAGGGAATGTAAAATTCATTCTAACTTTTTTTTTGTGTGTAGGCATCCTCAAAAAAGGTAATTTGGCAAGGATGACTTCGAAACTGCTTGGTCCTTGAAGCTAAATTAACGTACAATCTTGGAACTCATTGAAAAATAGATATAGCCGCCCCTATCGTCTTTTCAAGGTTCTAGAGGAAAACGTAATCGGGTCGACCTTAAGAATATTTTCAATCCCAAAACAAGTTGAAGCCATGTGTATTACAGCACCCAGAGTATTGTAGAAACACGTGAAGCTCATATTTAAAGGTAACTGAAGCGGCGAAGGTTCCCAAAGGAATTAGGGTATGCGAACTTGCCAAAAATCGTGCTGTATCTTAAATGCGTAAAGTTCAAGACCAAGGATTCACGGATAATTGTTTGTGTCATTTGGCATTTGCTTCTCGAAGCGTCACGCGTCTCTGCCGGTTCCGCTGAGCATGAATGCGAAAGCATGCGAGTGAGCTGTAAAGCACCAAACATATGGAGCGTATCTTCGATGTCTTCTCAGTGGTGCTGCATTCATTTAACGCTGCAAGGAGATCGCGTTTTAGAACGCAGATATTAGGCGCCCGTTTCTGCGGCGAGTGTCGGCGTCCCTCGGCGTACCTCGTAACCGAGCGAAAGAGCACAGCGAAGGTTGAAACAGCGAACGCGGAGCGCAGAAGTGGATGAAAGACGGTGAAAGCGAAGAGAGCACGAGGAGGAAAAGGAAGAAGGAGGGTGCAGTGTAACCATGAGAAGAAAAGCGGAGGAGGAGGCTATGGCGAAATCGTGAGAAAAAAAGCGTAGTGCCACGCAAGATGGGCTCTGCGGTGACGATGGCTACAAGATGGCGCCAGAGTAGCGCGTGTCGTCTGTTCACCGATGACACCACCGATAACATATATGGAAACAAAGCGCTGCATGAGTCGAGGTCTGTGTGCGGCGGCTGCTGTGAATCGCGCCCACGCGTCACGCACGCGCTGCCTCTCGCAATCTCCCGATTAGCGAGGCCATCGCGCCACACTTCGCTCTGTTTGCAACGTGCACCGCCCGAGTCAGAATGTCCGCAAATTGAAAACATGTGTACGTATAGAGCTGCGCTCAAATTCGACATCATAGGGAGTAACGCAATCGTCGGTGAACTTTTTTATTCCTTCAAATATTATCTGTAGTAACAGATGTGTACAAAGGTATATGCCATGGACTGCTTAGTGTGGCCACGGGAGAAACGTGGTTGTGCTTAGCGCACTGCATGGGCCGATTTTTGCGGCCCAGGCCCACCCGGGCCCGTTTTTACATTGGGCGGCCCGCCCGAGCCCGATCAAAACTTTTATGCCGAGACCCGAGCCCGGCCCGGGCCCGGAAATAATCTACGTTACCCGCCCGGCCCGGCCCGCCACCCCTTTACCTTAGGCCCGAGCCCGGCTCGACACCGGCCCGAACTCGGCCCGAGACCGAAAAATACATGTTTTTCAGAGTTGAGACGCCCGAGAATAACTCGCTGCACGTTACATGCGCACCACCAGAAAGCCCGAGCCCGGCCCGGGCCCGGGTCTAAAAGCACACGCCGTGCCCGAGCCCGGCCCGAGCCCGTCAAAAAACTGCTCTACCCGGCCCGGCCCGGGCTTTCGGGTAAGCACGAGCCCGTGCAGTGCTCTAGTTGTGCTATTTGAAACCGACGTGGAAACGCTGGACCCCACCATGCCTGAAATGCATCGACAAACCATTTCACGTTGTAGTCGCTTTATTGAGAACGGCCCAGTGGTGTGAAAGCCGACCTGCACCTTTCTGCTAGCTAAGCGTGTGGCAAGTGGATTGTTGTCTCCTTGTGTTTATGAGATACTGAATGCGTTCAGATGATGCTTCTGAATGAACCGCTGATTGAAAATCACATAACAATTTGTTAATACCACGAGCCTGCGTGTATCATTATACGCGTAGTAAGTATGCCCCAGGAGGACGAGCCTCTGCCAACGACCACCAGTTACCCGTAACCTGCGGTTGCTGATTTCATTCTAAGCCTACAAACTTTCCAATGTCGTCACTTCAGCTAATCTTCAGCCAATCAGGGTTGGGATTTGGGGTTGTTTGTGTGTCACCACAAAGACTAAGTGTGTGTATGTCTCGTTCTTCCTCTGCATTCACGTATTACTTGCGCTAGACTTAAAACCTCCATTATCTCCAGCCGTTCTCGACAGCGTTTCTTTTCCCTTGGCAACCATGGTGTTACTACGATAAACCCCAAATTACATGCTCTACGCATTACATGACCTGCCCAACAGGGTTCCCTTTTTTTCTCTGTACCCAGGAACCAGACGTACCAATGAAACCTTGGCTCGAATAATGATGTTTCAGTTTATAACTATCTGGCAATGATTTTAATACGTTACTTTGCAGTCAGGCCAGCCTGATTAACCCTCCCTCTCTCCCCCGTGGCTCCTCGCTCGCTGACCTTTGTACCAGAGGATCTGGCTGAGCGGGTATCCAGCGGCCGGGCAGTGGACCATCAGCGTGCGGCCTGCCAGCACAGACACGTTGCGCATGGCTCGCACCAGAGGCGGCCCTCGCACGTTCAGCCTCGCGCCGTGCGACACCGTCTCGGCGTCGTTGCTTGCGTGGCATTGGTAGCGGCCGCCGTCTTCCGTTGTCGCCGCCGTCAGATTCACGAAGCTGTTCACCTGCGAACACGGGCATCAATGCACATTGTTGAGCCATACAGAAAAAAGAAAACAAGCGGACTTAATACTCCATAACGTCATTCTGCAGCATGGTGTACCTCGCCAACTCCTAAATGACTGGGGCAGACATTTTCTTTCGATGGTGATCGAGGTCATTCTACCGTCTTGCTCGACGAAACACAAACTGACCAGGACCTACCATCCATAGACCAATGGCTCGACGGAGTGACTGAACCGAACAATTGCCGACATGTGGGCAATGCATGTGTCCGCCGACCACCAGGATTCGGACACTGCATTGCCTTTTGTGACATTCGCGTATAACTCGTCATGACATGAGACCGCTGGTTATTCGCTTTTCTTTCTCTTATTCGGCCAAAATCCTACGTTACCCATGGGCACGTTGGTGCCTTCTTCTGCGTGCCCCGGTACCGAGTATGCTCGAGAGGCTATTGCCCATGCTGACCATGCACGTCAAGTTGCCCGCGCTCGATTCAGCGAGACGCAGATCCACCAGCAATCTCGATACAATACCATCACAGGACTACCCACTTAGCCCCTGGGTCTCTTGTCCTCCTCTGATCCCCAGCGCGCCGTGTCGGGCTTTCTGAAAAGCTGCTGTTCCCGTACACCGGCCCATATTGAATGTGTCGCCAAGTGACTGACGTAAGGCACGAAATCGCTCCATTGTCTTCGTCCCCATTGGCTCAATCCCGCACCGACATCGTGCACATCGTGCACATCGTGCACATTGTGCATCGAGCCCTACTATGCCCCAGACACTGATTAACCCTGTGTGTGCAGTGAACCTTTTCCATGCCGTCGTACTTCGACTGCGCCAAGTCGGTGCTTTCGCCGCCGGGGGGTAATGTTATGAGCCAAGCACCAATCCTGCGGACAAAATAAGTAGCATAGCAGACGAGAAAGAGGACGAGCTGTATCCCGACCCGCCATCTTACTGGTTGTGGTGCCACTCGCTGTCACTTGTAACTATTGTATATAAACCCCTTCTTACATCTCCCCGTAAAAATATATTAGAGAACAGGGACTACTTACGGCCTCCTTTGAGTAACGGCCAGAGAAGAATGAAGAAATAACATTTCGCGTGGGAACTTTGCCAACGGCAACGACAGGGAAACTCGATGCCACAGTAATCACGACTGGTGTGGTATAGAAGATCTTTTAGGCTTATATGCTCTGCTCCGAAGCTTAAAAACATTGTCCGTGTGTGCTTTGCTCATAACAACAATTTATTAAGCTTGCCAAATGCCGTTCACATTTTAACAAACGCGATGGCGTCGATTCCTGCTAGTCTATGTATACTACATATCACCTATGTAACCTGTATCACCTACATACCAACTCCTTGAAGTGCAGTGAAAGTTACGGGTAGCGTCAGCCAACCATAAAAGAGAACGAAAAAGAAAGGCCTCCTTCATCGTCCGCCTTCGATAGACCTCAGCGCGACACCATGTGAATGGAAGCCTCGAGGAAATATTTGTTGCGCACAATGGGCGCAACCTTCATTGCTTCTATATAGGGTGTCCCACGTAACTTGAGCCAAGACATTAAAAATATGCGAATGCGACGTAACTGGACAGAACCAAGGTAATGTTGTTTTGCGTTGCTTGGAAATACTCAGATTATGTTTGCATTCCGCCTAATTAGATAATTAGTCCTAATTAATTAATCAACTTCTGAAATATATGAGAAGAATGAGAAGATTGTAGAGCAGCATGAGAAACTCCCGATACAGATTTCTGTTGCTCAATACGTGCTACATAAAAGTGTTCTTCCGAGTGTGAAAGATGCCCGCAAATACACGCAAACTGTCTGCTGTCTGTTTGCTGTCTGTCTGCTCTGCTCCTCAGTTTGCCTCAGTGTTGCGCAGTTTGCGCATAACTGAGGCAAACTGCGCAATCTGAGGAGCACACACAGTCATCGTGAGTCTTTTTACTGTTAATTTCGGCACGTATGTGCAACAAAAAACAGAACATACGTTCCCGAGACATCATCCTCTTATTTTTTTTTAAACTTCTCGTGACCTGCGTCCGGACGCACCTGGCCGTCGTTGGTTACGAAGTCCCCTATCCGCAGCCGCATGGTCTCTGCCACGGGTTCCCCGTCCAGCGTCCACGTGATCTGAGGAAGCGGCGCACCAGTGGCAGTGCACTTGAGTGACACTGGGACTCCAGGGTCCACTGTTTGCTCAGCGAAGCGATGTGTCAGCACCGGGGGATCATCTGCGAATTGCAGTAAGGCGGACTCACATTAGACTAAGGAAAAAAAACAAAAGCAAAGTGGTCTCCAAAAAACATCAAGAAGATTTCCAGAAGCGCCGTTCATTTTATCATTTTTTTTACAGCTAAGCTGCTGAGACTACTAGAATCAACTAAGCAATGTGTTCGCGTGCATACAAAACTTTCGTCAAAAAGCATTCGCTGAAGGCAAATGGAATAAGGCTGGTGCCGGGACGAAACATGGCCGTGATACGGAAGCGATTGTTTAAGATAAGCAGGCGAAATTGCCAGGAACCGGTTTATTGCCACAGTCACAATAAATTATCAGACTATTTGCAAATAACACCCAGCTGGAATATTCGAAGCGATTGCCGTGCTATAAGTAAATGCATACGATTGAAATTTAACTTTGCAGGAACTCAGTGCGTACATTGAAAAAAAAAAGAAAACGTCTGTAGCAGTTGAAAAAAAAAAGGATTTTACGTAATTGTGGGATTCACAACAAAGCTACGCACAGATCAAGGACACACTAAAACGATAGCCAATTAAAAATGAAAGTTGGTTTGCAGGAATGTGTTCCTCTATACACTGTTTTCACTATGTGTTGCTTCGATTTTACGAACAAAAGACAATAGCGTAATGATCGGGGGAACGATATGCCTGATTTAGTAGTTGTCTTCTCCTTACCTCTGTGGCTTTTTTTATGCAGTTTTCATTGGAAACCTAAGATAGTTATCTGCTTTTCTAATATACAGCAGTGTTTATACGCGTATTTTCATGTAAAAGGTCAGCCTACAAATGGGGTCAGCAAGTTTTGAGAAGTAAGATGCACTTTTCCACACAACCTACCACCGGTCATACAAAATAAAAGCTACATGTCGCCGTTTGCACAGTCTTCGCACCACTGGTGTGAAGCTGCTCCCATTTTGTTTTTAAATCCATCGCAACGTTTTAAAAGCTAGTGAAAGTCATCCCAGTGCTAGGTTCTAACTTTGGGCTAAAATATTAACGACCTGAACCAATGTTTGCGCGCTGGGAACGAAGTTTCACCAAAGTTTTGCTTGGTCTACAGGGAACGCAGGGTGTGAAATAAAAGTTTGCCGCTGTCCGATGCTTGGCCGACACGAAGATATTTCTCCAATATGTCTGGCTTTCTCCGTCTATCCATTTGATCCGGAAAATTACAAAATAAAACAATATTTAACTGAAATAGAAAAAGAAGTGTGGCTGGCTTCGAACCCGGTTGTTGAAAAGCGATTTGCTGCGTGAGGGACGCCGGAATGATATCGCAATTGCCGAAGTAGTATTTCTCGGGAACAAAGATTTCGCTGAAGATCGATACTTTCTCACTGCTCTTTGAGCTTTTGCAGTTGCCGTATAGAGCACGGGAAAGTGTGCGTGCGTGTGCTTGGGTGGGAAAGAGGGGAGGGGGGGGGGGGCAGGTGGAGGCCACAGCGAAATTTCGCGAACGAGAAAAACCGAAGACGTAGCAAAATCTTTGTTTTGGATCAGAGCTTGCTCGGAAAGAATAGTAAAAAAATAAGCACGCGGCACAGACATACAGACGCGAAGACTGATAGACGAGAAAAAGGGCAGAAAACAGGAAAGAAGAGAGAGATGAGGAAAATTCACCGCACACTTAGGAGGAAACCGAAGATCCAATAAAATGAGAGAAAAAAGAAACATGAAAGATGCAAAATATCACAGAGTTGCCAGAAGTCGAACAATAGCTTACGGCGTCGATCGGAAGAACTGAGCCCTAATTTCGTTTCAGCCGTGAAAATCACGGTGATTGGCACGAAAGCATGAAGAAAGTCTCGTCTGAAACGACTGTGGTGTTCCGCCTCCTTCGCTGCTACTATACGAGGCAGCCCAGCGTTCCTCATCCACCGCAAAAAAAAAAAAAAAAACAGAAAGAAAGAAAGAAAAGAAAACGAGAGAACAAAGAGAAAGAGAGAGAGAGAGAGAAAGAAAAGACAAACTTCTCTCTTCCCCTTCTACAACCACTGCGCGCCACCATCTTCACCTACGCACTTTCCGCTTCTTTACCCTCGTTTCTTGTAGCCTCTCATTTTGGCTGTCTTACTGCCTTTCGTTCTCGCTCTAGCACCACCGAACAGACAGGTGAATGGAGCGGAGGAGCCGAGGGTGCCCTCCGCTGCTGCCACGTAATGACAGGAGCTATAGCTACCAAGTTGTACTTGCATTCGCAACTTTTTTCTTTCTCTCTCCTTATTCGTCTTTCGAACACCCGAAAAGCGCGCGAGGGGGGGGGGGGGGGGCTATAGATAAAAGCCAGCGCAGCAGAGAACTGCTGCTCCGCGAGGAAGAACTGCCATTTCAGCGCTAGCTCGGCCAGCAGAAGCAGTAGCAGCAGCGGAAAGCCAACAGGGCCAGGGCGCATGACTAGTATCCCTCCCCCCCCCCTCCGCCCCCCAAACTTCTAAGCAATCCAGCGTTTTGCCTCCTTTCCCTCCTGCGGCTCTAGAAAACAAATGTAAAGAAAATACAGGAAACTCAACGCGGAGCGCTCTTGCTCCGCTCTTGTTCCCAGTAGAAATCTGTCTCAGCGCTTCCGCTTAATTTTTCTTTTCTTTCGCAGCTTTCCGATTCGCTCCTTCAGCCCTCTCGAGGAGAATAAATCAAAGCAGACGTGCTCGGCGTCTTTGATCTCCGGAAGCGAAAGGCGATGCGCGCGAGAGGAGGTCGGGTTCGAAAAGATGAGCGAGGGAAACAATGTATCGATTCGAACGCCATTACTACTAATATATTTTTGTTTTTGTTTTGCTCTGCCAACTTCGATATCTATTCTACGACCCCTGCTCATTTCGCGCCGTGACTTTTCGGGTATCTTCTTCTCGACGCTTCCTTCGCCACCGCCCGCGTCCGTAGTGGTGGCTCTGGCCTTCTCATTGTCGCCGTCGAATCGTCTACAAGCCTCCTCCTCCTACGCTCCCCGTCTTACCTCACGGACTTCACAAATACACACCTACACACAGAAACATCAATCGGCGCACATTGTTTGTCTTTGATCTCCGGGCACGTCTTCCGGGTTACGTGCCACGGGAGACCCGAAAAAAAAATGTTGCCTCTTCCTCCATCTCCTTCATTAAAGCACGCAGGCACAAGTGTCAGACTCTTTATTTCTTTTCGTTTTCTTTTTCAGCTAGCAGAAACTTGACTACGATGCCCTTTCGACGCAGAACATCTTTTTGGTACCAGGTACAAGACTTCCCTTTTAATTCCATGCATGCAGGTACAATCTTTCAGTGCACGTTGTAGCAAAGACCCACGCGCACACGAAAGAAGGTACCATGAATGCACAAAAAGAGAAAAAGGTGTTTTTTTTTCTTTAGAGACACCCGGGTATTCAGTCCATAGTTTCATATTTAAGGCAGTCGGGAATGCGTGGTGCGCTGATGTTTGCACTCTCCGGTGCTTTTTAGGGCTTCTTATTGAAGTTCGGGCACTCGGAGGCCGTCAGCTCGGCGAGTTGAATTATGGATGGCATGTGTGGGTCGTAATCTCGGCCTAACAGGTAATGACGTGGCTTCTGTAATTCAATGGAAGCACATTTGGCCAAAGAGCTGCGCATAAAGAATCTACCCTGAAACACACCCGCGAAGCAATATACGTGCTCTGCGTCGTGCCGAGCTTCTGCTCTAAGTGCAGGATGTTTATTTTCGTTTTTTATGTAGTTACGGAGCCCGCACGAAAAAGGAAAATGTCATAAAACATCCGACCAAAGCATATTCTTCTTTCTGGGGTTTTACGTGCCAAAACCAGTTCTGATTATGAGGCACGCCGTAGTGGAGGGCTCCGGATTAATTTTGACCACCTGGGGTTCTTTAACGTGCACTACAACGCAAGCACACGGGCGTTTTTGCATTTAGCCTCCATCGAAATGCGGCCGCCGCGGCCGGGATTCGATCCCGCGATCTCGTGCTCAGCAGCGCAACGCCTTAGCTGACTGAGCCACCCCGGCGGGTCCGACCAAAGCATAAAATGCTACTTGCCTTCATATAGTGACCGAGGTCTGCTTTTGCGACTCCTGTACGGAAACTGACAAGCATTCCGGCAGAATCCATCTAAGGTGGTCGTCTATTTTTGACAAAGCATTAGCACGACGCACACAAACACTTGAGGTCGGTATCGAGTTTGTAGTGGCAAGCCCTGCTCCCGGTGCCTCCTTCTTGATTTCTCTAAATAATTTCATTGCAGGATTAGAAATGTCACTGTTAATGTCCCTCGCCGACCCGCCGTGGTTAATTAATGGATTTTGCGTTGCGCTGCTTAGGCACGAGGTCGCTCGATCAGATCCCGGCCGCGGCGGCCGCAGTTCGATGGGGGCGAAATGCAAAAACGCCCGTGTACCTTGCATTGGGTGCACGTTGAAGGTGCACGTTGAAGAATTAAATTATCCAGATTTTGTTAATTAAAATTAACAAAATTAATCCGGAGCCCCCCACTACGGCGTGCCTCATAATCAGATAGTAATTTTGGCACGTAAAACCCCAGAATTCAATGTCCCTTGTCATTATCACGGACGTGGCCTTTTTATTGGTGTTCTCGTAGTATTAACGCATGGTAATGCTGCATACAGCAATTATATTGCAGAGTATACCACGCCGCAAAAGAATAGATATCGCAATTCTGCATATTTCATCCGTCACAAATGGCTACATAAGACCCTTACTCCAAGCGTCGCAGCGGTTAGAGATCGGAAGAAGTCAGAGAAGCCGGGCGTCAGGCGTAACGCCTCTGATCCCCGCCAAACGACTTCTGGTCGGAGTGTCGAACCGAACCCGAACCCTAACCGAAAATTGTACCCGAAACGAAATTCTAGCCGGCACATGAAGCCGAACCTGAACCGATATTCTTAGAATGCGTAGGAACCCGAGCAGAACCTGAACAAAAATTATAATAATTATGGTTACCGGTGGGCCCGAAAAGCTTCAAGCATATAGGGTGCACATATGTGCTCAATACATAGGCGATTCTTCGAAATACCTTGCAGTCGATGGACCCCACCAGGACATCGTCACAACTCACGAGTTGCATTATGGGCAAGAATGGAGATAGACGATAGGTATGTGCTGATAACTATACGGCCACCTCGGCAGAGCCGCTTTCACTTCCGAATTCGGCCGTGCCAGTTGTGTTGTGACGTCGAAACATTGTTACAGGGACATCGCAGAATCCCTGTTTCTGTTTAAGCTCCCACTTCGGCCATTAGGCTAGCTTGCTACTATTATAGATAAGCCGTAATACGCACAGGCCAGGACACGCGGAATGCAAGAAAAGTGGTGTCATCGAGAAGATAAAATGGAAAAAAACCAACTTATTCATCAGCACGGCTTCTTTAAAGAATATTATATGACAAATCGATTCTTGCGCAATCTTTAAGAATGAAGCACTTCGTTTGTTTGTTTTTTCTCCTTTTGAGAGACCCGTATGCGTTTTCTTCGCCGCTTCATGCTACATTCAGGTGGATAACAATATTTCGGTTCCTAAGGATAACATACGCTCGTAGAATAGCACGGTGGTCGCTAATGAATGCTGACACCTTCGCAGTGCGCGGTAACAATGGATGTAAATCGTGCGGGAAATGTGCTTTTGTTGCGTGCCATGGTTCGATGAATGTTTGGCGCCTCCAAGAACAATACAGCGCTATTCGATTTCTTCAAGTTATACGCCGGGCACAATTTCCGTGATATGGACTTTTTTTATCAGCGCTTAGTTGGCGCAAAACTCCGCGCCACATCCAGCTGCGTACGGAATTTTGTAGTGGTGTTTAGCACAAACTGTATTTGTTCATGGCTCAGAAGCGTCAATGTCCTCAATTGCTTTTATTTAAGAAAGGGGCAGAAAACTGAGCAGTCACTTGTTGGCTTCCTTTCTTTGCTACAGACTAGGCATTGGGATTTGTAATTAATGTAATACAATGTGATTCCGCGCTGTATCGTATACCATATTTCGCTCACCATCAGTTCAGTTGTAATTACTGCATGCTCATTATATGCTAATTTTTATAGCAGATTTGTGGACATTGTGAGGCATAGAGAATAAGTTGTTTGTATGTTTGAGACTAGTTTACGTCGTTTTAATTCAATATTGTCGCTTGTAACCTCTGTGCACGTGCTTTAATATTATTTTAGACTTACTAACGTCTTTTATTTTTGATATATTCACGGACAAAGCTCTTTCTTTAAGTTGCATTGTTATGTAGCTCAATTGCTATGTGACATTTACGAAAAAAAGAAACGGTAAAATAATTCGGTTCTGAAAATGAGAATTTGCATTTATAAATCCGTGCGCCATACATGTCTCGGAAGACTAATAATGTTTACTAGGTGCGTGCGAATACTTCAAATTTAGAATACAAATCGAATAACCTCGATTCGATAATTCACAATTTGAATTTGTGGAATATTCGTTTGTGCAGACGATCGAGTTCTTGAACAAACGCATCGAGGAGGTCATGTATGCACAATATTTACCAGCGGTAGAGTAAGCATGTTTTGTCGTAGGCAACCTATAAAATCGCTGTTTCGATTTAGATAAATAATTATGTTTATTATTTGACCAATCTCACCACATTTCAATTTCTTCAAAATGATGCACAGCACAGTAGTATTGTGCCCTTTCCTCATTCAATGAGCCCTACACATTTTGCTGCATTGATTTTGGACGTCTTGTTCCTTTTCTGTATTACTTTTAGGGATGTGCGAATAGTACTTTTCGTGACCGGATCGAATACGAATCGAATAGTGTCAGAAGCGAAGATAATCGAATAGAATGTCGAATACTTTTCGAATAGATTTAGAATAATGAACAGCCGTTCTTACTATTAACGTGAAACGATCTTCCCATCCTAGGATATTCACAACGTTAGGAAGTTTCGGTTGTAATGAAGAAGAGGAGGACAATTGCGGCTTCCGTGCCCTGCACCTCCGTTTGACCGTGTCGGCATTAATCTTTATATGGACCCCTGCCATTCACTACTGCAGGCAAACGGTGGGTTGGTCGTCGCGTCGACCACCTCACATGGTACACCGAAACTGCCGCTCTGCCCACCGCCACAACTCAGGACGTCGCATCCTTCCTTCTTAACCGGTTTATTCTTCGACATGGCCCTCCGCGTGAACTCCTGAGCGACCGCGGCCGTGTCTTCCTATCCGACGTGGTTGAAGCCCTGCTTCATCAGCGCCATTGTCCATCGCACCAGCACGGCCTACCACCCTCAGACAAACGGCTTCACTGAGTGGTTTAATCGGACTTTGGGCGACACGCTTGCGACCGATGTTGCGTCCAATCAGGCAAACTGGGACCTGGTTCTGCCCTTTGCTGCTTACGCCTACAACACTGCTACGCAAGTCACAACCGATTTTCCTCCATTCTTCCTACGGTTCGGCAGCCAACCCTGTCATACCGTAGACGCCTTACTGCCCTACAACCCCGATGCCTCCGAGTATGCGCCCATTTCCGAAGCTGCCCGATATGCCGAAGAATGTCAACTGGCATTATTGCAAATGTCGAATATGGCATTATTCGATTAGTTATTCGAAAGTTTCGAATATTCACACACTCCTAATTACTTTCAATGCCATCGTGCACCAGACGTGATCTTACTGTATCATGGTTGACATGTGTCAAACAATGTAAACAAGCATTTTGTTGCCGAACACGTCCTGCGAAATGTTTCATTTCCATTTTTTTAGAAATTCGAAATGCTCGATATTCTATACGATATTGAATGGTCGTTTCTATCAAATGCTCATATTCTTGGTTCGATTAAAAAATTTTGCTAGTCGCACGCCCCTATAACTTTCTACTGTTTTGCCCGTACTCAGTTCGATGGCAACAAAAGGGAACACGGAACAGAGGGAAGACACGTCGAAGCACCGCACTACGTGCCGAACTCTCTTGCGACGACGCTGCCTAAGATGGCCATCTTTATGTGTATGGCTAAAAAAATAAATAAATTATGGGGTTTTACGTGCCAAAAGCAGTTCTGATTATGAGGCACGCCGTAGTGGGAGACTCCGGAAATTTGGACCACCTGGGGTTCTTTAACGCGCACCTAAATCTAAGTACACGGGTGTTTTCGCATTTCGCCCCCATCGAAATGCGGCCGCCGTGGCCGGGATTCGATCCCGCGACCTCGTGCTCAGCAGCCCAACACCATAGCCACTGAGAGAGAGAGAGAGATACAACTTTAATGGTGCCAGGAGGGCGGACGCAGCCTCCCTCTGCCTAGCAGACGGCCGAGATCCCCTGGGTCTCAGCGGCTGCCTCGGCTAACTGGACGGCCCAGACCTGGTCTTGCTGGTCTGAGCTGAGCAGCAGGGTCTCCCACTGCTGCCGGTTTTGAATTTTGCGGCCCTCGAAAGGAGCCGCCTTCGAGCATGCCCATAGAATATGTGGCAGATCCGCCCAACATTTACATAATTTGCATTGATCGTTGAATTGCCCTGGATAGAATCTGCTGCAGGCCACCGGGTTTGGGTACATGTTTGTTTGCAGGAGGCGCCAGGCCACCGCCTCTGAGCAACCATGGCGGGTTTTGTGTATGGCTGCTCTAGCAGTACAACATTAAACTTCATTGATGTTTAGGTAAAAGAAAAAAAATGTGGTTGATCCCTCTTATATAGGAATCGGTATAGAACACGAAAGTGAAACGTGTCTTCACAGAAGTAGTGTAATGTTTATTGCACATTGATATATAATGTCTATTGGTGTTTTGTGGCTAAAGCGCCCTTAGGCGTTGATGCACCCACGCTGACGCCTGGTGGCACGTCTCCTCCATCACGACTACCAACGTCGATGACCATGAGCAACCGTCGTGCATATGGAAGCTGCACTACGCTGCACACGCTAGCACAACGCGAAAGACGAAGCACGTAACTGACACACTAATACAACGCGCAAGACAAAGCACGTAACTGAATCGTCACCGAGTCAAATCAGCGCGTACAGCGCGTCGTAATTGCAGCCTCCGCGATCAATTTCAGGAACATTTTCAGAGCTAATTGCGGAGGCCACGCTCCGCTGTGCTGAGTACGGTGAACGCCACCTGGCGTTGGTAGTGCTTCTTGATGCCAGCGTCCCTTCGAATGCTGGCATCGAGGCGTCGTAGTGCTGAGACCACCGAAGCGTTCACTGTCGGTGCGCGTTAGTGTCATAATGCAGTACTTCTCTTTTCTGCTCGTAGGCGGCGGCACCGCCCCGAGCAAGAGCGCGGGTACACGGAGGAGTGTTAGATATATAAGGCGCGTCTGTGTAGCTCTCTGCAAATGCGTTTGTGGCGCAATGGGTTAAACGCTCGGCGATCTATCGTCGCGGACCGAGAGGTCGTGGGTTCGATTTCCAGATTTTGCATGTTTGTGGAACTTTTTCTTCTGGTTTCTTTCTTTGTATTATGTTCGTGTACATTGTAAGCTGACGTATTTCCGTGACGGAAATACGTCAGTGAAGTCTTGGTGGACCCCGGCATAAAACACTTTCGTGTTAAAAGAAAGCATTACTTTCTGTCTCTCATGCGCAAGAAAGTCCATTTCTTCTACCTACTGACAAAGCCTGCGCATGCTCCATGCGGACATGTCAACAGCACTCTGCAGCATTTCGCCATAGGGAAGAATAAAGTTTACTGTGCAGAACCGGTTCGCGAACCGTTATATATTTTTTGCATTTACCCGAACCGTAACTGTACTGACACGAAATAAAAGGTCGCTGAATCCGAACCAAACCAATATTTTTTTCGGTTCGACACCCTGCTTCTGGTTGCATGAGGACTTACAGTCATTTAACATAAAGCCTCCCGAAGGAGGCACTGAGATGAAAAAGACAAACACAACAAAGGTAGGAAAAGCTAATAAACCTATGTTACGACATTCATCCTTACTACAAATGTTGTTACAATGATAGAAACGTGAATGATAGAAACGAGAGAAAGCAATGTCAGAAGAGCGATAGGTACTCACTTCGCATGCGTGTTGCTTATGCTAACTTATGCCAAGTCTCAAAGGAGCCGGGTGCACGAATGCAACTAACTATGAAGTGTTCGTCGTCTTCTTGAAGAACTCAAATTATTTTATTCAGTGAGACCAATCGACAAATCAAATGTTGATAAACTACAGTTTAAATATTGTTACGCTGTGGTGACGGTGAAGAATTAGACTATGGTACAACGGCGAGTGACAAAACTAACTCCTTATCGGGCTAACCTGTGCCCCCTAAAGTAAGTAACACTCGTGCAGGACGATAATGACGAGCATATTCGTCGATCGTCGAAATCTGATCTGCTGGTCAGACGCATCGGCTATTAATATCGATGATTCGTCGGTAATTCGTGTACATTGAAAATAATGGTTTGACTGAGACACACATCATATACTCAGCGCATGCACCGAATATAGTATTCTAAGCGGGCAAAAAAAAAAAAAAAAAAAAACTGGGTTACTCACCACCTAGCGTGATTTCGGCCGTGTCCTGAGCCCAGTCGTAATCATTGAGAGCGAAGCACTGGTACATGCCCTTGTCGTCGCGTAGCACATTGGGGATGTGCAGTGTCTCTCGTGTGAGCATCTTGACACGAGACGACACCGGCTGTCCGTTCTTCAGCCACACCACCGATGACACCGGGTGGCCTGTGGTGGTACAGTTGAGGGTCGCCGGAGCACCTTCAGTGGCCAGCGTGCGCCGGGGGCGAACCGTGGCGGTCAATGGGGCTGCGAGAAAACAGTGAACATTGCAGACTCTACATAACTGTTGCTTTTAAAAACTAAAGACAATTGAATGTATTAGAGCACAAGGCTAAGCATGGACAGAGACAAGAAACAACACGGACAGCACTCACTTCCAAATGATTTTATTTGCAGAGACAACACGTATAGCAATGTGCAGTAAACACAGATAAATATAGTTGCGTTTTCTTCTTTATAGCTCCGTATTCGTAATCACGAAAAAAAAATGTTATAGGCCTGTCTGCTACACAGTGTTACAGCGGGAACTCTACACTCGGGCTCTCGAGAAGCAAAATCATAGTTGAGAATAAAAACAACTATAGGATGTTGATTCCTAAAATCAAATTCAGAACCACACTAAGAGTGGTGCAGTTGCTCTACAAATTGAGTTAGACAGCCGACAGGCTCAGTTCGTAGCACGAAGTTCCAGTTGGCAGCCAGTACGAGGTCGAAATAAATGATAACCCAAGCGCAAGGTCAAAGAACTCCATTCGCTCGCAACAGGCGGACGACATGTTGAAGCCGGCTTCACCACACAGCTTTTCACATAGCTCGGCTGGTGCATGTAATCGTACGTCGCGAATAAAAACTTGGGTTCAGCGAAAGGGCATTGCAATTTAAGTATTTTTTCCCTAATGTTACAAGGGGTCAGGGGAGACGCTGAGTGAGGATAAGAGATTGTAAGAGCACACTAAATAGGTTTCCGCGACAGGATCTGTTTAGCAAAATAACGTTCAGAAAAAATCTAGAACTTCAAGGGTGACTCTGGCTAGAGCTTGAGCTTTACATGCCTAAAAGACATTTGAAACCACCGCGTCGGGCTGGACGCCCTACGTAACGAATATGTAGGCCCTTAAGATCCATCCTCTTCAAAGGCGGCATGCGGTCCTAGTCAAAGGCTACACGTGTGGCGATAATTCCATGCACGTGGGTTACGTTCTCCTCGAAAGTGTTGACACCTTGCAGTCTTTGAACGCGGACGCACTCACAAATACCCGGCCCCCTATAACTGCCACCCCTGACTCGCTGGGGCACGCATCTTGCGGAACAACGCCCACCTATTCCGTGCGACAGTCAGATTTGCAAGAAAGGACAGGTGATTGTAGAGGCTGCGATCATAGCCAAATGAATTTCCTTTGTATTAGTTCTTGAATTCCAAGTCCCATGAAGGTGCGAATATTCTCTAGGCTTTCAACTTCTTGCGGCTGGCTTTTCTTATCCAGCAGTAAGGCTGGTCTGTCGTCTTCGTGAGCTAACTGTGGCTGGCACCACGTGTTGACTTATGCCCGAGACCTGCTGCCGGTGCTAAGCTTCAACCTCGGCTGCTCGTTCTATTGAGATATTTTCAGTAGCGGGTATACTCCCTGCCAACGCTTGTCCTCTTCACGGTCAGACGTTTTTTACGTAACAATTCTTCCTTGCTTATGTTGTCTGTTGACATCGTCGGTCCTCTTACTGTTCGTTTTTGCTTGTGAATCAGACTATCCAGTGTGCCTTGATTGGAATTGACGACCGGCCTTTTACCGAATGAAAGGTTCTGGGAGCTTGGCCTCTCAGCTCATCAGCGCAGAAAACCACACAAGCTTTCTTGCAGCACCTGAAGACGACAGGGCTGAGTACCCGGCCTTAGACACGCTGTACATTGTCTAGTGCATGTCACTGACCTAATTCCAATCTTAAGTCTCTTTTTCACTTCTCCTCCCCTCCCCACATGTAGGGTAGCAAACTGGACAATGTCTGCTTAACCTTCCTTTCTGTCTTTTCTTCCTAGTACCCCTCTTTCTCTCTTGTGAGTTGTGACAAATTCGCTGCTCTTTTACGGATCACGATGCGCATTTGCTTCGCATTTGCTATCATGTATGATAGCACCAAAGACATGCTTAAGCAGTGTCATATTTACACTGTATACGTGGCCATTAAATCAAAGAAGAACCATTGCAGGAAGGTGTTTGTTATCTAGTTAGCTCTCGCTTTTAACGACCGATTGAGCCAAGACAAAAGCACGGAAATGACATTAGTTATTTCTCACCGGTGAGTTTAGATTCGTGGTCGGCAATCTGAGCGGCCAGAATTTTGTTGACCACCCGGTCCAGTTTATTAAGTGTGTGCGTCTCAAGAAATGTCGGCTTTGACGGAAGTAGCGCAGGTTGTGGCGTAAAGCGTGGGAATCGGTCAACAGAGGAAATAATGCTCTTGCGCTATTTGTCTCAATAGCTGGTAAAACACTCGTTTAACGGTTAAGGCGAAAACTAGAGGCACTAAAGCCTGCGTTACAAGTCCACTGAATGCTGTCCACATCCCACAATATAAAGATACACGTGGAAAAAAATACTGCCATTCATCAGGTAGCAGAATACTACGTAGGGAACCATATATCAGTGTCTTCAAAATGCAAACTACGCAATGGAAAAACTCGACCAGTCCTGGGTGTCAAGCCTGCTACCACAGCATTTAATTCAGTTATTTCAGTAAAAGAGCGGCTTTGTAGTATTTCTGTCCTTGCAGCGCCACCGTGAAATGCATTATTACTACAGTTGGTCGCACGACCTCGGGGCACGCCAGCGATAGCGCCTAGCCGATCGTCAGTCTACATCTCAGCGCCTTTATGGGTTACCCCAGAAGGGTCGCACAGATAGCGTCCTTCGTAATAAGAAGTTGCGCCGTTGGTGAAACCCGCGCGGTGAAAGCAGTATGCGGGCATACATCCTGCACGGGGGCAAAAAAAGAAGAAGAAGAAAAAAAAAAAGGCGGTGAGAGGGGGGGGGATGAAACAACAATAACTAAAGGAGGACATAAGTTTTAATAACAAACTTATGGGAAAAAAACAAGCGAAAGCGTGGACTTGAGAAGAACGCAGCGTTGATGTTGAAACAGGACAAAGCGTTGACGTTGCGCAGCGCGGGCTTTGACGCCGGTAATCAATCATCGGAATACAGTTACGTGAAGAATCGCGAAAGTTGCCAGCGCCTTTGTACTCTTTTCATAAAGACAGGCGCACAAAACTAGGCCGGGCAGGAGAGTGAAGTGTGGGTACGCTGGCATTGTAGTGGAGCCGCGGAAAAACGGCGAGGGCTGTGTGGTCTGCAGTTCTGTTGCCATCGACAGCCGCCGCATATAAAGCGAGGAGCGTACCCATACACTGCCTGTGCAACGCAGCGAGGAGGTCAAACAGTTAATGCCGTCTAATGCGAAGCATCCTTAGCGAGTTCTACCCAGTTTTCTTTAGTGACTATGTGGTCGTTGTTGTGGGCTGATCCCGAAAACAGTGCTGTCTACAAATATGCGTTGATCCCGAAGATATAGTGCAGTTCAAAACTGTGCACCGATCCCGATGGCCACTTCGTATATGCCACTGGATATGTGCTGCTGTTCAATGAATCTCTTCAACGCCAAGTTGGTCCACTGGGTATCACAACAAAAGAACATCTTGCGCTGCGCTCCACATCAGTTCGCAACGCGTCGCGTTAACAGTTCGCTGCAGAACCATTATACCCACCTGTATGATTAATAAGAACAATTCTCTACCAAACCGAGAATTTTTCGC
Organism: Dermacentor silvarum; assembly: GCF_013339745.2. Taxonomy (NCBI): domain Eukaryota; kingdom Metazoa; phylum Arthropoda; class Arachnida; order Ixodida; family Ixodidae; genus Dermacentor; species Dermacentor silvarum. Next base: position 67,987,979 of record NC_051157.2, on the reverse strand, counting down.
ATTGCGTATATGTCAACTGGAGTTGAGTCTGCTTTTATTTTCATGAAAGCACTAACCAAACAAACATTTGTGCAATTACTGATGATATAACTGAGTGAGAAGGAGGTAAGAAAGAGGGAAAGATATGGAGGTTAGCCAGTGTGAATACCGGCTGGCGACCCTACGCTGGGGAAATCGGTACAGGAAAGGAAAGGTTATTGAGAAAGAGGCGGGACTGAAAAGGGGGGAAAATTACAGCAAATCGAACGCACCTATAGGAGAATCGACGTTAAGCGAAGTTTTATCGAAACGTTTCAACTAAATGTTATGCAAAGAAATGAGTGATGTGTGAAATGTTATTGTATTAAAATTTTAGCCTCCGCAAGATCCTGGCGTGCGCAAGATGCCAGCGGGAATAAAACTGCTCATGCGCTAAACGCAAGGGACATGCGTGCAGCGGCCGGTGCTTGCGCACACAAGATGGCGGAGCTCGGGCTGCGGCCTCTAGAGGCGTTGCGAGCGTTGCATGGTTCTGTCGTGGAAGTCCGTGCGCCTGCATACGCCGATTACTGTGATTGCGTAACTACATCGTAGCACCCAGGCCTCTCGCTTCGACACGCGTCAGCACGTAGCGGGCCGCTGCCACGTCGGTACTGAAAGGCCGAGCCACTCTGCTGCGTCGCGTGCCCGATGGACAGCTCATAGCTGTGCTTCAAGATCGGGGCTGCTGCAACAAGGAAATAACTGGTAAACTAAACCTTCGCTCAGCCTAATCATACCACTAGGACAAATTATTGGGTGATCCGTGATGTATCGATTTTAGCGAGATAAGCTGTTTGTTATGACGTTTAGCCCACCGAGCCACAAGAGTGTTGTCATTTATATCTACCAGAGGGCGCCACAACATTTAACGGTAGCGATGAATAGCGCTTTCTCGCTGGAAATGAGGGCTTATTTTTTACGGTAGTACGATTGTATTTAATTTGATAACAATGGATATCTGTGATTACGTCTTTCGCGACGTAGCGAAGAATGGCGCTATTACGCCATGGTGTGGCCAACCACACCGACGCGAAGTCGATGCGGTTGTCCACACTGCGGCGGGACAGCGTGACAGAGTTCGGGAGGCGATCTTTGCAGTAAGTTCTAGAAGGGTGCACTTTGCGAATGCTCCGCCCAGCCTTGAACACGAACTTCCGTATAAACTCCTTTCATATTTTGCAAAATAGTAAGGCCGAAACTCCCTAACGGGAATGATCGTAATTGCGCGAAGCTTGTGCTCGTCGGCAAGACTAGCGTACTACCGTTTGGTGCGCGCCGCTTTAGTGAGCGGCTTGGGCGCAACCCTAAAACTCCTCGGCCGCGCCACTTTTCTCACCGCACATATATACCTCTACACGTAGTTCGGCGGCGCGTCTATCACGTGACACCGCTTGCGAATGCGTAGCGCCGCCAACTGTTAACTTCAAAACTGTCGCACTGGCGCTACCTTGACGATAAAGGACCCCCCAGGTGACACTGCGACCCTGAATTACCACTGAATGTACTTTGGTACACTAGGAACACTTATAGCATGCCTTTTATGCGCTCCATATACGGCTTCTACAGGCCACACACTCCTCCGCTAAAGCCCGTTTTATTGCGATAGCAATTATATGGACACTCAAAAGCAGATTTCTGCCGTCGGCGTCGCCGTCGCCGTCGCCGTCACCGTGAGGTTCCGTATGACGTCAATGGAGATGAAATCGTCGCCGCGCGCCGCCGAATGCTGTATGTGCGAGTGAAAGGGCGCGAGGGACGCGCGCTTTCACGGGGAGTGAACGCACGGCGGAGAACAAACGCGCGTTCTGCGCTGTGCTCCCTTAAGGGCTGCAGAAGTAGGCGTCTCTTTCCTCCTCTACAATCACCATATATGTAGAGTAAACGTACCTTCGACGCGCGAAAGGCTGCGGGGGAAGGGGGGGGGGAGGGGCAGGGAAGGGAGGCGACGTTTAGCTGCGGCACCAAGTGCCTATTTATATCAGAGGCTCCGGCAACAGTCACCAACGCCGCACGCATTTTGAGCGAACGCGGGCAAAACGCCGGCGGCGTCGACAACAGTTCTGCGTGTTGCCGGTGCTGCTGCATGTCCAAGTTTATACAGCTGATAAAGCTGCTATCATTACTCCTTATAGCTCTCTTGAAATTTGCTATCGCAATTGATGCTTCGCCTTTCAGGTGAAACTGCGACAACTTTTTTCACTATAAGGAGAGTTTGATTTCATTCTAGAAAATTAACGAGAGCATTTTGGAATGTTAAAGTTGCTTGTTGCATTCCTCATGACGTATTTTTTATATATTAGGCACTTTTTAGCGACTCTGGGAACTCTAAAGTGGTCCTTCTGAGGCTGATCGATAAACAACCTCCAGGCACCGGTGTGAGTAGCCGCATAATGCTTCGCGATAAAACAAGAAGACAAGAAGAAGAAAAGAAAGGCTGTTATTACAGCGTGTCATTATTCATTGGTCTGCGGCTGCTCAATTGGCAGCTACCTAACCGCCTCCCTGCGAATCGAGGAACTCGGCGTGCCAGGTCTTGTGGTGAAGAACAGAAAAAAAATGAAATAAAAAAAATGAACTCGAACTGCAGGAGCCCAAGGGGAAAAGGAGAAAACAGGGAGGTTAGCCAGTACAAGTACCGGCTGGCTGCCCTGTGCTGAGTAAAAGGTGTAAAGGGAATAAAAAAGAATAAGTAATTATAAAGTGAGAAAAATGCACACAATAACGCAATGCAACGCGCCAAATTTATGTACAGATATACAGGAGAGGCGCGTCCCCGTTGCTAGGCGACACGTGACATAAGCAGAGCGGGCACTTTCTGGAATGCACTGCACAGAACTCATTCCACAGGGGCTGTCCGTCGCGTCACTTGTCACTGCCGATCATGTGCACGTGTTTGCCTTATTAGAGCGCCTTGCTTATGTAAGGAACTTGAATCCATTCAAGGACCATGTGCAGTGAACCGTAATCGCATTTAAGATGCAGGAACTCGCCGGGATTTGGTGAAACATCCGCAACGTCCACCAGCCAAATAAGTTGCTGCTCGCACATCAACCGGTAAAGGACATGGAGAGTCACGCTGTGGGTGACTGAAACGGAGGCGACACAGCAGGAAGTGCTCTTGTGGCCGTAGAATCGAATGGATTCGGCTATTTAAAAAATGGGGGCAGCTTGCACTAGTGGTGCAAAGCTGGAGTAAACAGCGGAGCTGGTGATTGACCTAGCTTCTTCCAGGTTTTACTACGTTTGGCTAAGTTTTGCTAGGAAATGCTAAGCGCTGTTAGGCACGGTATTCCGAATCGGCTCGCCGCCGGCGCGCAGATTCTCGCTTGGACGCGCGGCGCACTTCAAGATGAGCGGCTTCTTCTTCGGGTGTCCGGATCTCCTTTGGTCGTCCCATGTCAAGGCTAGATGTACTCGCCACAGAGTCAACAAGAGTTGTGCCGCCGTCGCGGCGGCTTCAAGTTTTATCTCCCCGGTGACATCACGGCCAAGCTGCGCCTCACACTTGCCGGGGCGGGGCTGGTCGAAACCTGCCGAGCTGCTGCCGACGCCGCCCGCGTTTCCCCGGTGCGAACGCGGGAAACGGGGAAACGCGGGCGGCGACGTAGCTCCTCCGCTCTGCAGTGGGTGGTTCCCTTAGTCCAGGAGTCCAGCGGCCTCGGCAGCAGCTCTGCGCGTTGCCTAGTTGGTGCTGCTCCCTCTCGTTCTCATTTTCTCTTTCCCTCTGCCGAGCATTGCGCGTGCCACGCGTTTGCTCTCCTTCCCTCTCCTTAACGTCCCATGTCAAGGCTACATGTGCACGACACGGAGAGGAGGCGAGGCACACGCCACTCTGCGAGGTGGTTGCTAGGCAACGCAGTGGCAGGCGGCACACTTTACGGCCGGCTTAAATAGCTCCGCTGCTAAAAGCGAGTTCCTTGCAAATAGCAGAATTTCAGGGTGTGCGCACGGATTACGTCTGCATCGCCAAGCAGCAGCTGATAAAGACGACTCTGTGATGAGGCGTTGGAAACGCTTCCGTAGCTCTCGCGGGCAATGACCGCATCAGAGGAATCAGTCGATTGATCCGAAAGGCAATACGAAGCTTCTTGGCAGTATCCGCCAATTCTCCTGATATGCGTCGTCTGAGTGCACGTCCTTCAACTGAATACAGCAGACGCCACTGCACCTTGAGCGCATCCCATGACTCTGGGTCAGATCCAGAGAGAGGCACGCAAGGCTCTTGACAAACAAGAGCGGGAGCGCGCGTCATGTATACCAGGGTCCAGGGTCCGAAATGTCTTGCAGACCTGGCATTGCAGCTGTACAAGCTACCAGCTGACCTCCAATGTGGAGCCGGTGAAACGCGACAGGAGAAGCAAAAATTACGAATTAGAGACTAAAAATTTTGCGCAAATAAGTGGTTCTCTACTGAAATCGGGTATACACAAGGCAACATATATATTGTAATTATTGATAAATACGTTTCATAAAGAAAACTCGACACTATGGCTGTAACTATGGCTAACATTTGATACCGACCACGTCGGCCTCTCGCCGGCCTTCACCACCGCTCGAGACCCGTTGCGGAACTCCCTTAAGAGCTTCGCTGTGAAACACCATCAAAAAAGCATCGTGAAGAAACACTCAAATGGCCGTGTGAACAGAACAGTTCTTGTTGCAAACCGCTTGCATCCCCGGTGGCCCTAGGTCACCAGGGCTGCCGGTCTTCATTGTTATCTGGTTTTTGGTAATGCAGCAGCGGTGGCGGGACCATTGGCTGCAGCGAGAGAATCGAAAGACAGAAAGAAGGAGCTGTCACCTGCTGACAGCGGGTTGGCTTCACGAGTCTGGTTAAGCAGCAAGGTACCTAATTTTATTGCGATAGCAATTATATGGACACTCCAAAGCAGATTTCTGCCGTCGCCGTCGCCGTGAGGTTCCGTATGACGTCAATAGAGATGAAATCGTCGCCACGCGCCGCCGAACGCTGTATGTGCGAGTGAAAGGGCGCGAGGGACGGGCGCTTTCACGGGGAGTGAACCCACGGCGGAGAACAAACGCGCGTTCTGCGCCGTGCTCCCTTAAGGGCTGTAGAAGTAGGCGTCTCTTTCCTCCTTTGCAATCACCATATATGTAGAGCAAACGCGCCTTCTTCCGGCGCGCGAAAGGCCGTGGAGGGAGGGGGAGGGAAGGGAGGCGACGTTTAGCTGCGGCACCAAGTGCCTATTTATATCAGAGGCTCCGGCAACAGTCACCAACGCCGCACGCATTTTGTGCGAACGCGGGGCAAAACGCAGACGGCTTCTACAACAGTTCTGCCTGTTGCCGGTGCTGCTGCATGTCCAAGTTTATACAGCTGATAAAGCCCCTCCGTATAGCTCTCTACAAATTTGCTATCGCAATTGATGCTTCGCCTTTCAGGTGAAACTGCGACTTTTTATTATAGCGATCAACATTTTAAATGCGTTAGCATTTCTACTCTTACCTAACGAGGAAAAGCGTTGTAATTTAATTGATAACGACACCGGACTGCGTGGAGATCTAAGTTTCTTGTGATTTGGCATCGCAGGAACACGCATGTAGGCGTTCGCGTTCTGCACCGCGTTTTGCAGCCTAATGAATGCGTGCCTGCCCCGCAAGAGACGGAGATCAGCCCCGCGCGATACAAGTGAACCACGTGACCGCGGGTTTCACTGTCACCGGGATCATGCCCGTTTTGATTACAGCATCTTCAGGATCGGCCCACTGTACTATTCCACTGTTTTCGGATTCTGCGTATTTACTACTACTACTACTCGGCGAGGAACCAACTGTGCAGGCGCGCAAAGCCTTGCGAGGCAGGCAAGAAACACAAGCGTTGCTGTAAACCAGGAATTATGCGCTATAGAAGGCGTATATTCGACGATGTGATGTTAAGTAGAATGTGTAGTTTCGTAACGTAATGCCGTAGAGAACAGGGGCGGTATTCTGTAAGTGTCTACCTAGTGGACTGTCTATTTCGGCTGTGGCTGATTGGCTGCTGCTTGACGTGCAGGAAGGTGCCGGCCTGTCTCCTTCCTAAACGTCAAGCAGCAGCCAATCAGCGACAGCCGAAATGGACAGTCCACTAGGTAGACACTTACAGAATACCACCCCAGATCTTGCTATCGGTAGGTCTGTATAGATAGTATAGATGATTATAGCATAAGTCCATCAGTTGTATATGTGGTGTGCTGCTGTTAAAAAACGCAAAAAAACACGAAAAAAAGCGTAAAAAAAAACGAACCAACGGTTCCCCTACCGGAAAATAGGCCTAAGCGAAGCTTGTCCAGGCTGCACCTAAACTAACCATGGTGCGACGGCTGCGACGGAGAGAACGACGTTACTGACGGTATGCCCGCAGTCCGCCGTTGTCGCTTGCGTTCGATGACTCGAGTTTGCACGGCGGCGTGCTTATAGTAGCATTCGGCCGCCATTGCCCCTTGCGATTCTTCGAAAATAAATTGTTTCAAAATTAAATCTGTCCGTTACGTAAGACAATGAATGGCTCATACCCCTTTAAGAAATGGCTCTCACCCCCGTAAATGCGGCCTCCCCATTACGACGACAGAAGAGAAGTGAAATTCTACACTAGAATAATTAGCGGCAACGCATCCTGGCTGTGGAAGCAGACGACGACGACGAACGCGGGAGCAGTGGCATGAGCGCGTGCCGAGCTCGAGCACGAGCGCAAACCGAGAGGCGCCAACGAGCCAGCTGCGGAAGCAGACGACGCTCGAGCCAACGCTGATGATGATAGTATGCTGTACACAGGTACAGTGCCTAGAATATACCGTAAAAGCCGGAATATAGGTCGAACTTTTTTTCAAAAAACCATTGCGAAAAGCCGAGCCTCGTCTTATATACCGGACATTGGCGGAAAAACTACGGAAGTCTTGCAACAATGGGCAGATGAAGTAAACAGCCGCCTTCGCCATCGCATTCAGGCTGCTTTTTCTCATTTTGTTTCAAAATGAGCGGAAGCCGACGGCAATTCACCGTCGCCTTCAAGAAAAGGGCGATTGAGTACGCGGAAGCCCACGGCAACGTTGCCGTGGGCTTCGTATCGTGCGACCATCGAACCGCGTGTTTGTCAGCACCTTATCATCACGGCACGGAGCAGCATTTAAATAAATACTGTCACCATTGTAAAACCGGCTGAGTCGCATTTGTTTAAAGGTAAAGGTGTCTTTCGGTACTTTTGCCATTGAAGATCTTTTTCATATTTAGAATTGGTTAGTTGGGGGGTCGACCTATATTCCGGTGCGACCTATAGTACGGTTTTTACGGTACTTATTCTAGGCACTGTAACACAGGCGACGGACAGACGCTTTTAGATGCGAAGCATCTTATGCTCGGGGCTATGTCACTCCTTCCCTCCTTCCCTTCGCCGTGCGACGTCCACGTCCGGTTCCGGTTCCACTTCCACTTCCTGTTCCGCTTCCGGCTTCCGGAGAACGCTTCCGGAGTTTTGCCCGAATGATCCCCAGGTGCTTTGCCCACTCATCATCATTCACTTCGTCCTCTCATTCTCCTCCCGCAACGCCGCGATTAGTGCCACGGACAGCGCCAGCATCAACGCCAGTGTCAGCGCCGTGGACAGCGCCGCGGAGAAGAGGGCTCGAGCCGCTGCCACGAAACGGCAGCGGCGACAGGCCGATCTGAAGACTAATGGGAACTTGAGTCGACCCCATGGCTGCTTCGCATACTACTCAGGGTTCACCTACGGAAGATGGTGTAATTTTTTCGTTTCGCCTAGCCATATAAAGCTCCGCTCAGAAAAATTACCAGCTCCTCCCCTGTCGAGGAAATGGGGGTAAGCGAAGCTTGGTCGTGTGTTTCTTCGGCGTTCCTCGGAACGAATTGCACTGACGAGTACCGTTCACGTTGTGTTCGAACCACAACCGGTCAACGCACCGCACCTGGCTCCGAAGTTCCGGTTGAGGAAGTCGCTTTGAAACCTGGCCGTCGCTCAGGGGAAGTTGGTGCTAGCGTTGCCGAGGCGTCACCACCGTTGTCAGGTTCCTGGAGGGCAAGACGACGCTGACGTTTCGCCTGGGCTTCGGAAGCCCTCACGCTAGAATCGCCAGGTTGACGACGAGCCGTTTCCTGAGCGAGTTCGTGGCGCCGTTGGTCAAACGCAGGCTGCTCCTCAGCGGAACGCACCCCGCCCAAGGTTCCCATCCAGTCGCCGAAACTGATCTGAGGCGAGGGAAGCCCGGCGGAGCGCGCGCCAACCCTCTTTCCTTATCTTTTCCTCCCCACGACTCACCAAACGACCCTGGTAGGCCGCACACGTCACGTGATCCGGCGCCGGCGCAGCTTTCCCCGTACCTGCTCTTTCTTTCTTTCGTTCTTTGTTTGTTTCTTTCTTGTCCCTGGCTCATGCCCGCGTATCCCGGGCTCATACCCGCATATCAAATTCGGGTATGCGGCACACGTGAGTTTGTGCGTGACTACAACACCACCGACACTTGTGAGCCAATACAAGCTTCGCTTGAAAAATGACCAACCACAAAACCCTGCTAAACAGCCAAGTAAATATATTGCTTTAAAAATTAGGACTGTTTCGTTCCTGAAGAAAACTGAACAGGCACAGTGTTTCTGAATAGGAACGATAAAAGCTAGTACAAAAAGTTGGGCAGGTAGAACTTAGGTTGACGATTGTCCCCGTCTACACCTGTAGCGTGGTCACCAGCGTTCCTTGGACGTCTGCCCTCCGCTTCACTCGTCATCTGACGGTGTTACCAAACTCGTTCGTTGAGCCATTTGCCATTGTTGCGACATTTTCTCACAGCGAAGCCATGACCATATGCCATGAAGAATCGCTCAACAAGGTGCCACGCTGCGGCTTAGAAATCAGAAAGTATCCTGATAGTCTATTGTTTCTCACGCCGCATTTAGTAGTCGAGAGAGAGGTATAAAAGCGTAATGGTGCGTTCGCGCATTTGTAAATGCCAATGAGAGTTTAGATCTCGAGACGCGAGCAGGCAGAATTAATCAAACGAGAGACGAAAGGGTCAGGATTATTCACGCGACCCATATGTGTGCTTGTATTTAGCTATCGTACAGCACCATTGGATTGTGATTATATATATATGATTGAATATGTTATATGATTATGACATGTCTATAGATATTCTGGGATTGCATCAACAAAGGACTCGAAGAGCCGCCCAGGCTGAGCTGTAACATACGGCCACAAGTTTTCACCGCTTTCACCGTTGCAACTGTACAAGCTGCTGACCTGCAATGTGGAGCCGGTGAAACGCGTCAGCAGAAACAAAAATTACGAATAAGCGACTAACCTTTTTGCGCAAATAAGTGGTTCTCTACTGAAATGGGGTATACACAAGGCAACATATATATTATAATTTTTGATAAATACGTTGCATAAAGAAAACTCGACACTATGGCTGTAACTATGGCTAACATTTGATACCGACCACGTCGGCCTCTCGCCGGCCTTCACCGCCGCTCGAGACCCGTTGCGGAACTCGCTTAAGAGCTTCGCTGTGAAACACCATCAAAAAAGCATCGTGAAGAAACAGTCAAATGGCTGTGTGAACAGAACAGTTCTTGTTGCAAACCGCTTGCATCCCCGGTGGCCCTAGGTCACCAGGGCTGCCGGTCTTCGTCGTTATCTGGTTTTTGGCAATGTAGCAGTGGTAGCCGGTGGCGCGACCATTGGCTCCAGCGAGACAATCAAAAGAAAGAATTAAGGAGCTTTCACCTGCTTACAGTGGGTTGGCTTCACGAGTCTGGTTAGGCAGCAGGGTGCCTAATTTCTAAAAATGCGAATAACATTTCAAATGCGTTAGCTTTTCTACGCTTACCCAACGAGGAAAACCGTTGTAATATAATTGATAATGACACAGGACTGCGTGGAGATCTAAGTTTCTTGTGATTTGGTATCGCAGTAACACGCATGTAGGCGTTCGCGTTCGGCACCGCGTTTTGCAGCATAATGAATGCGTGCCTGCCCCGCAAGAGGCGGAGATCAGCCCCGCGCGATCCAAGTGAACCACGTGACCGCGGGTTTCACTGTCAGTGGGATCATTCCCGTTTTGATTACAGCATCTTCGGGATCGGCCCACTGTACTATTGCACTGTTTCCGATTCTGCATACTTACTACTACTACAACTACTCGGCGAGGAACCAACCGTGCAGGCGCGCAAACCCCTGCGAAGCAGGCAGAAACACAAGCTTTGCTGTAAAACAGGAATTATGCGCTATAGAAGGCGTATATTCGACGGTGTGATGATAAGTAGAATGTGTAGTTTCGTTACGTAATGCCGTAGAGAAAAGATCTTGCTATACGTAGGTCTGTATAGATATTATAGATGATTATAGCATAAGCCCATCAGTTGTATATGTGGTGTGCTACTGTTAAAAAGCGAAAAAAAAACCCCGAAAAAAAACACGAAAAAAAAAAAGATGATCCAACCGTTCCCCTACCGGCAAATGGGGCTAAGCGAAGCTTGTCCTGGCTGCACCTAAACTAACCATGATGCGACGGCTGCGATGGAGAGAACGACGTCACTGACGGTATGCCCGCATTCCGACATTGTTGCTTGCGTTCGATGACTCGAGTTTGCTCGGCAGCGTGGTTCGTAGCATTCGCTGGCCATTTCCCCTTACGATTCTTCGAAATTAAATTGCTTCAGAATTAAATCTGTCCGTTACGTAAGACAATGAACGGCTCATGCCCCTTGAAGAAATGGCTCTTACCCCCGTAAACGCGGCATCCGCATTACGACGACAGAAGAGTAGAGAAATTCTACACTAGAATGATTAGCGGCAACGCATCCTGGCTGTGGAAGCAGATGACGACTACGAACGCGGGAGCAGTGGCACGAACGCGTGCGGAGCACGAGCCCCAGAGGAAACCGAGAGGCGCCAACGAGCCAGCTGCGGAAAGAAGACGACGAAGCTCGAGCCAGTGCTGATGATGATAGTTATGTGCGTACATGGACACCACCGAAATCTGAGTTACAACAAACTTCGCTTGAAAAAGCTGGCAGATCCCACGCCGTGCGGGGAATCGATGTTATGCGAAGCAGTGTGCGGGGAACCTACCAAGTTAACGAAACGACCATGAAAACACCACGACGTAGGCTCTAAAATAGAGAAGGCGCTGGTCATACACTCGTGTCATACGCTCTTGTCATGCCAATTTTGGTACATACCAAGTTAACGAAATGACCATGAGAGCACCAAGACATAGGCTGCTAGATAGATCAATTGATGGATATATATATATATATATATATATATATATATATATATTATATATATATATATATATATATATATATAGATAGAGAGAGCGAGAGTAAGCTGTAACGCCATAGAGAGTCCCATAGTAAAAGTATAATTTTAAATGCGAAGCATTTCGTTGCGAACACTTGCTACTTTTATAGTATATATATATATATATATATATATATATATATATATATATATATATATATATATATAAGAAAAAGACGGGAAGCGTCCTTCTCACGACGCTGGCACACAAGATTTTTCTGTTTAAGACTCGGTCAATAATTGTAGAGCTTCACACTGTTGTTACCAGCAATGTTTCCCAGAGTCCTCAAGCGACACAAGTTTAGCTTCAATCGAAATGGAAAACATCGTAAGACTAATGTGTGGTGAAACTCGTTTCAGTATAGTATAAGCATTGCAAATAATTACCGCACCTTCGCTACTTCTCTATTTTTATGCGTTATACGAAGTTCAAAGTCGGTTTCCCCAGGTGACCTAGGGAAACGAAACGAGGCACTTTATATATGTTTCGAGCAAATTAGGGGCATTTTACACGTGATTTGTAGGTGACGTTCAAAGTGTGTGGGTTAACTGCAGCCTTTGCAATAAATTAAGTACGCAAGCGCTCCGGAGGGCTAGCGGCCTAAATGTCCATGGCAGCGGACAATTAGGCCATTAATGTGGCATAAATACTAGTGCCATAGTGATCAAACTTAGCAAGAATAATGGGACCAGTGTGGCAAATCAGTATGCGATGTTAAATGCGTGTGGATCAAATAGAGCTTTTGCCAAAGCAATTCTTAAGCAAGTGTCCGAATGCGTCATGGGGCCGTTATTAGCTATGTTTGTTTCGCAATGCTCTGAGCTAACTACATTCCACCAAGTTTATATTTGATAGAAATTGTAGGCATCGTAAGTGTAATGTTCAACCTTAACGTTTCTGGTAGAAATAGGCAAAACGGCTCACTTCAGATCGCACGGCTCGGAACGGCTCAGCTCACTGAAATGAACCGGTTCATTTGAACGGCTCACCGGTTCACTTAAACGTGTAACCTGTGTTATGCATATTCTATAGTTATCTGGCTTTGAAAAAAAAACGATATATGCATAATTTAATAACCGTGTTATTGGTATTTTCGCTATGTTTAGAGAATATTTTTACATATATTAAAATCGTGAATTTTTAGTTGTAATGAAACTTTCTTTTCTGATATTGGGGATAAAATGCTGATGATACTGTGACAGGCAGAATGCGATGAACGTTCTTCAGAAAAAAATATGTTACTTCATCGTCATTACAGAAGCTTGTCTGTTTTTGTGGTACTTTAAAATCAGCTTTTGTCAAAATAAGAACACAAAATGATTGTAGATTGTGTTTCAACTTTATTCATTTATTCACATACGTACGTTCACTATAATAAGAGTAAGCTGTAACGCCATGCAAAATGAATGTAGAAATCGTTTCTTGAAGTACAATACAAAAATCATACGAAAGATGCCCAAAACTGCCGCACGTACCTTTCGTTTTTTTTTTCTCTTGAGTGCACGCGCAATACTAGCTATCATCATCATACGCCAGAACAAATAAAAAATGTGGTTGATCCCTCTTATATAGGAATCGGTATAGAACACGAAAGTGAAACGTGTCTTCACAGAAGTAGTGTAATGTTTATTGCACATTGATATATAATGTCTATTGGTGTTTTGTGGCTAAAGCGCCCTTAGGCGTTGATGCACCCACGCTGACGCCTGGTGGCACGTCTCCTCCATCACGACTACCAACGTCGATGACCATGAGCAACCGTCGTGCATATGGAAGCTGCACTACGCTGCACACGCTAGCACAACGCGAAAGACGAAGCACGTAACTGACACACTAATACAACGCGCAAGACAAAGCACGTAACTGAATCGTCACCGAGTCAAATCAGCGCGTACAGCGCGTCGTAATTGCAGCCTCCGCGATCAACTTCAGAAACATTTTCAGAGCTAATTGCGGAGGCCACGCTCCGCTGTGCTGAGTACGGTGAACGCCACCTAGGTGGCGTTGGTAGTGCTTCTTGATGCCAGCGTCCCTTCGAATGCTGGCATCGAGGCGTCGTAGTGCTGAGACCACCGAAGCGTTCACTGTCGGTGCGCGTTAGTGTCATAATGCAGTACTTCTCTTTTCTGCTCGTAGGCGGCGGCACCGCCCCGAGCAAGAGCGCGGGTACACGGAGGAGTGTTAGATATATAAGGCGCGTCTGTGTAGCTCTCTGCAAATGCGTTTGTGGCGCAATGGGTTAAACGCTCGGCGATCTATCGTCGCGGACCGAGAGGTCGTGGGTTCGATTTCCAAATTTTGCATGTTTGTGGAACTTTTTCTTCTGGTTTCTTTCTTTGTATTATGTTCGTGTACATTGTAAGAACGTCATTCCGTATTTCCGTATGACGTATTTCCGTGACGGAAATACGTCAGTGAAGTCTTGGTGGACCCCGGCATAAAACACTTTCGTGTTAAAAAAAAAGAAAAAAAGGAAAAAAAGGAAGTGAAGTTCTATTACAACACAACAGGTCAATGGCCTCGTTTTAATGACGTGCCAATGATACACGCTCAGAAAATGCACTGAAGTGGATGTCATGGGCGACATTTTCATGACTACACTAATTAGCACAAATGAAGACCAGGACGTAAACTGTACGTTCAGCTGTTGTCTTTAAAGACACGGAAGACCATCTTCGAAGTGTTATTGGACCAGCGCACGATGTGCGATCCGTGAGAGTCGTGAGACATCGTTCGAGCAGCAGCAGCAGGCAACGAACAGTACCATCCTTTGCCAATTAAGACTTCTTCACTTCTCCCCTTGGTGGCATCGGGTGCCACACCATAGGACGCACAAGAAACCAAAGGGACTGCTGCGCACACCGCACACTGCGAGCGCGTACCAGTAGCGCGAGTCTGCCCACACCGGCCACCATTCGACGGTCAGAAATCGAAACCTCGAAACCCAGCAGAAGACCTATGGCTCTGACGGAACGGTTCGGCACGGCTCTCTGAACGCGAGAGAACCGACTCCCTTTCTCCAAAAGAACCGCCGCTCATTTTTACTGAACCACGGCTCACTCGCTCTTTAAAAAGAGCCGCTCACAAGATCCGGCTCGCTCCTGAGCGACCCATCTCTAGTTTCTGGCGTATTCAGGAGCATTGCAACTAATTATTGAGTGCTGGTTCTGTCAAACTTTAACGTCCTGGCTTATTTAGGTGCATTGTAATTAATTATTGAGTGATTTTTTATTTATTATTTATTTATTTATTTATTTATTTAGGAAAATACTGCCAGTCTGAATGCCAGACTTTAGGCAGGAGTGAGCAATACATTGAAAATATCACGACACAGAAAATACAGAAGGAACAAAGTGAAATGCAGAGCCGATCCTACTGCAGTTAAAATAAAAAGGTATAAATCCCATAGAATGAAAGCCCACGCAAATCAAAACAGTTATGTAATATTACAACATAACTAACACCACATTAGCACCACAGCAGAAGCAATTACCACTTATATAACGCAGCGTGTAATGTCACGCTTTGTTTATGTTTGCATTGTTCGCACGCTAACAGAATCCATATTTACACGGATGGTTCGGTCTCAGAAAGTTCGACGGGGCGCCGTTGTAATACCATCTCGATCGGTCGTCATCAAGTTTAAGATATCCCACTTCACGAAATCTACAGGTTTCGAACTGGCCGCTCTTCACGCTGTTGTGGAATACGTTGAAAAAGAACCACCTAGAAAATGGGAAATACTTTGTGATTCGAAAGCAGCCCTCCAAAGCTTGCGAGGTTTGCGACGTGGAAATTACGACCAACTGGTGTCCCAAATCAACGAAATTTGACATTGCGTTTCTGAACGAGGACGTGATATAACCTTTCAGTGGCTGCCGGGACACTGTGGCATCGCTGGTAATCACCTCGCCCATGACGCTGCCCGACTTGCCCAGGTTGGAGCGCCGACACTCTTTATACCTTTCTCGAGAGTAGACGCTGCAAGAGAGCTTCGCTATCTCGTGCACACCATCACGTTGTGTTACTGGCATACTCCGCAGAACTCTAACCGTAAATTATACAGCCTCGTCCCATCACTGAAACTGAAGTTACCAAAAAAACCTTTCACGACGTGACACAACACTGCTGTGCCGGCTGTGGGTAGGAGTAGCCTTCACTAATTCCTACAACCATCCTATTGGAATGGCGGACTCACTCATGTTCGCCAAGTGCAAGTGTGAAGAGACCACCGAATATCTTCTGTGCCACTGTTCTCGCTTCAAGAAAAAAAAATGTCACAGTTTCACCCGAAAGGCGAAGCATCGATTGCGATAGCAACTTAGTAGAGTAAGGATACGGAGTAAGGATAGTAGTTTTATCAGCTGTATAAACTTGGACATGCAGCAGCACCAGCAACGCGCCGAACTGTTGTCGACGCTGTCACCGTTTTGCCCGCGTTCGCACCGAACGTGCGCGGCGTTAGTCACTGTTGCCAGGGCCTCTGGGGGCGGCTCGGAGGTTTTCGACGACATCAGAACGGGAAACTCGTCGAGCAGCGTCGGAAGTCTTTACCACAGTCTCGCCTCGCAACGTTTTTATATAAATACACATTTGGGGCGGCAGCTAAACGTCGCCTCCCCTCCCTCTCTCCCTCCCTCCCGTCCCCCCATGGCCTTTCGCGTGACGGAAGAAGTCGCGTTTGCTCTCTATATATGGTGATTGTAAAGGAGGAAAGAGAGGCTGAAGCCCTTCAGGGAGCACGGCGCACAACACGCGTTTGTTCTCCGCCATGCGTTCGCTCCCCGTGAAAGTGCGCGTCCCATCGCGCCCTTTCACTCGCACATACAGCGCCCGGCGCGCGGCGACGATTTCATCGCCGTTGACGTCACACGGAACCTCAAGGCGACGGCGATGGCGACGGCGACGCCGACGGCAGAAATCCTCTTTGGGTGTCCATATAATTGCTATCGCAATAAAACGCCAGACTCTCTAGTGTGCCTTGAAAAGACTGGACGACAGGTAATTTACAGACGCAAATATCTTGGGAGCCTGGCCTCACAGCTCATAAGCCCAGAGAACTCATTCGAGCTCTTCTTCAGTACCTGAAGGCGACAGACTTGTGTGCCAGACTGTAGGCATGCAGCACCTAGCTTAGTTCATGTGAAAGTGCCATCAAGACTCATGTCTTATTTCTCTCTTTCTTTCGTTCCCTCATTCCCCTCCCCACGTGTAGGGTAGCAAACTGGACAAAGAGTGGTTAACCTTCATGCCTTTTCTTCCTCCCTTCTCTCTCTCTCTCTATGTTTATGCGCTACATCGTTCACAAGGTATGCTGACATGCAAGGACGAAATCAGATGGATGCACATTTAGAGACGCCTACGTAGCGATGCCACGAAGACGAAGGCGATGTGCGATGCTTGTCCAGGAAAGACGGGTGACGGACACGCTTATGCACATAGAAAAGCTACACATACTTATAAATATATTGTTACGGGAAGAAAGACTAAGTCCTGTGATTCACAGGCCTGATTCACAAATTCGTCATCTGACCGGTCCCGTTACCGTCACGGCACCGGCGTCCATAATCTACGGCGTCATTTTTTTGACGAGGAAGCGGCGAGGAAATGCTCTCTCCTGACGGACGCCGGTGCCGTAATCGGACGCGATGGAGGACGTTTGTGGGAATCAAGCCTTAGCGTTACTCCCACAGTCCACATGTCCTCACGTATATATAGTGGAGCAGCGCGTTCAAAGCCTTCGGTGTTGAACGTGGTCTCGACCAGAGCCCGTGGATTCTGTCCTGCGTCAAGCGCAGTCGGCAGCGTTTCTCTCGCCACACTGTAATGAGGGCAGTCATAGATATTTATAATCGAGCAACTTCACTATATATCCGTCTAGTAATGTTGCGGTACTTGTCGTTACGCTCATGGTAAGGCGAACATGCTTGCGGCGCAATGTGTTTAAACTTTAAACGTCCGAGCTGTAACGAATATCTGCTTTGTAAGAAATGTACGGGATGCATTCTATCGCTCTCAGCGAAGCGATCTAACGAAAAATGATAGGCGAAAATTTAAGGAAAAGGAAGAAAGTGGTGTGGATTATAGAAGCAACGGGGTAGCCGATATTCTGTAAGATATTAGGAGTAGAAACGGAATTGGGCAGGTCATATGCAATGCGTAGAGTAGATAATTGGTGGTCTATTTGAGTTACAGTTGGTGCCAAGTGGAGGGAAGCGTAGTCGGGGATGACAGGGAACTAGGTGGTGGGAAGAAATTAACAAATTCGCAGGCATAACGTGGTGTCAACTAGCGCTAGACAGGTGCAGTTGGATGTCTCTGGGAGAGGCCTTCGTCCTACAGTGGACACAAATGGGCTGATGATGATGATGAAGGAACATAAGGAGTATGTGCTCCAACAGCTAGCCATAGAGTATAACTATAAGTGCCAACTGCATTTTCTACGAGTCCATCCAGCGAGCAACGAAGTCACGCGAAAGATGTGAGCGCCACATGCGCGGAGAGCCACAGTTGGCGCGAGGAGAGGCGGCGTGGCTATGGCGAGGACGGTTGCCCCGACGACGGGGCGAAGAGCAATGAACGACTGCGAACGACGGCGCGCGAAAAGTGGCTTTCGTCCGGCGCACGGCCTGGGTGGGTGGCGGAGGCGGCAACGACTATATGCAGTCTCTTTCGCCTCAGCCGCGGTCGTCAATCACCTCAAGTGTGGCTGCACGCCGGCGTGTCCCCTTTCCGCTGGGTATGCGAATCCCCTCACCCACCACAGAGGAGAAGATTTCGTCGATATGCCGTCTCTGCCAATGCAACGGCGGCCATCAGAAAAAGAAGAAGACGGGAGAGGAGGAATTGGAAGAGAAGGCTGGAGAGCGTACACACACATCGCGGCCCGTTACCCGCAAACGCAGATGTGGCGAAACGACCCACTTTAAATTTCAAAGCATCATCGCCCGTTTTTTTTTTTTTCTTTCGTTTCTGCGCTTTCGTTTCCTAGCTCCGTGCGGAATAGCTCACATCATCCTCGTCTCCGGCACATTTCGGCCCGTTTGCTTCTCTTTATTGGTACATTTTGTTAAAGAAGTGTTTCTTTCTCTTCGCTTTCTGTTCTGTAAAAAGTTTCCAGTTCGCCGTTACCACTATAGCTTTCCCGGTCTCAGGCACGTTTCAATCCGTCTGGGCCGGCACAGTTTTTGTTACGGCCGTTCAGAACGTGGGCGTGCAGACGAAGTCAATGCACTTTGGAAACAAGGCACGACAAGAAGAAGATAAAATAATGAAGAAAGGTGGAAAATACGGCTGATTTCTACTCCTCGCACATTCTCGGAGGTGGCGCATATTTTTTGACCCCGCCGTCGAATGGCAAGGGCGCTCGTAAAACGGGAACCCCGAAACGCATTCCGAGAAGAGAGAAGGAATGACATTTACGATGAATACGAAGGAGAAAACGTTCATTTGATAACTCTCGTGAAATGAACAAACTATATGAGATATAAAGGGAAAGATTGAACTGTATGTTGATGTTTGCTACGGATGTCTTCGCGCGAACAGAAAGAAGCATGGAAAGGTTCTCAGAATGGTTGCGTTAGGAGAGGTAGGAGTAGTTAGCTTTGATGCGGTACAGTGACCTTTTTTTTATTATTATTCTACGCTGTGCACATTCCAAGCAATCTGCGCGTTTCAAGCGGCCCGTTTAATTACCAACAAAACACTAAAAAGAAGAAAAGGCTGCTTTAAGGCTCTGCGTTATAAAATTTGAGAAGTCTCCTATGATGTTATTTGTCGGGGGGTGTCGCTAATTTTTTTCTGATTTTATATGAAAATAACACTAATTTACGTTATTTGAGCAATTGAGCTTGATGGGCTGTTAAGCGGTATTTAAATAAAACGCCGATGCACGCACTCCCGCAGACACGCACACACGCAGGCACACACTTAACTCAATTTCTCTCAAAGAACATGTATTCACAACGTTTAAAGGATAGGCCGTGACAATGCGGATATTTAGCGCTCGTTGTATCAAGTGTTCTGAAAGCATTTGAGAATGCAGAATGGTAAACAATGTTTTGAAAGAAGCTGTCCAAGTGAGCTGAGCCCCACTGCATTCTACAAGTGCGAGTTACTGGTGACTCGTCATTTATACCTTTCAAGCAACTATATCACACAAACATTCAGCAAATAGCGCACCTGGCGTGGTAGCTTAGTTGCCATGGAGTGGCGCTGCTGAGCTTGAGGTCGCGGGCTCAATCACGTGCGCAGCGGCCGCATTTTGATGGGGGCGAAATGTACTTCGATATCGTTGCACGTTGATGATCCACAGGTGGCCAAATGAAACCGGTGTCTCACACTATGGCGTGCCTCGTAATCATATCGTGGTTTTGGAATGTAAAACCCCAGAATTTTTTATTTTATTTTTCGGATATCAGTGCGTAAGGGGCGAAATTAATTTACTCACATGGGCTTCTAAGAATCACTTACTTTGCGCTTACTCCTTTGTACACTGTTGGGGGCGCCTATCATCTACAAACTTTACTAGAAATTTAGTGAGACTATACCGAAATCACTTCACACCAGATGATGTTTACAAACGCAATTTGTTGCCTTCAAAGTACCTTCGGGTATTTAGTCACCACCGAAGAAGTGTGTACAATCCTTCGTAAGAGAGAGAAAGAGAGAAATATTTATTTCAACCATCGATGTCGTTGCTCTTGAGGTCGAGTGGGTGGTGTCCTCATTCCAGGACTCCATTGGCCATGACTAACAATGATGTTCATGACGTAACAGTGTTGCATAGCGTTCCAGGAAGGTAAGCATCAAGTAGTTTGTCAGAGTTTGTCGGATGTCTTGGACACTGTTCTGGATACGATGCTCTTTCCCTTCAGTTTCAATTTCGAGAAAAGAAAGAATCGAGCCGTAGCAGGAAAAGGTGAGCAGGTTGGTTGCGGAATCACATAAACGCACTTTTGCGACAAAAGCCTTGTGACTGAGAGAACATTGTAACAAGCAGAATCATCGTGGAGTATTGCATGCACTAGTGACTAATCTATCTTTTGCAGAGCCTGCCAAAGAGGTGGTCGGCAAACCTTCAGCTGGCCGTCTTAAAGGAACTCCTAACATGTAATTTATTAAAGTTTTGGCGGTTGGTGAACAGTGTTGCCACTGTCATTAGTTTTCTAACAGACCTTGCCCTCCGTAAATCTAAAACTCACTTCAGGACATCCGACTGGCTACATCGTACAAGACTCCTCACGGCCAGATGTGGTTGGTGCTGCCTGGAGGAGAGTTGCCCAAAGCTTGGGATAGGAGGATGTGAAAAAATCGGGCAGAACTCATCCACGATGACTATAAAAGTATGCCAATAGCCCATACGCGTCAAATGTGAGCCGTGTAGTGCAGTTCGGATCGTCTGTCGCGCTTCTCTCTGGACACTCTGCGCCTTCTGGCGACGCCGCCGAGAAGTCCGAGCATTGCCATTGACATATACCCAGTGGCACACACTCACGGGAACAGCTAGCCTTCATTTTAGACTGCATTACTTTCGGTATAAGCCCACCTATTTAGACTGCACTGTTTTGGGCGGCCCACATTTTAGGAAAGGTAGATTGCTAGATAGCAGGAAAGAAAACTGGCCTGAGAATGCCCAAGAATGCTACTCGCATTGAAAACCTACGCGCACCTCATGAAACCCTAGGACAGCGTTCTCGCAATACCTGCTCTAAGCAGTTGTGTAAAAGATCGGCTAAAGGCGATATAATGCACAATATATTTGCGAAAAAACAGCTTGCGGATGCACCCGGAAGATTTACGTACAACTAGTTTGCTTTAAAACAGCTGTTGGATTAGGCGCACATTTGCGTCAGTGCATACCTGTTGCAGTTTGGTAAATAGCACTTGTCATGCACGAACGACGCGAACCTCGCCGATGGCCCTGATAATTATCAAAATGCTTCCTGAACACATAAGGGGAAAATAATATACGCCACAATCTTTAAGATCACCGTCATAGTAAGATCCAGGTTCTTTCTCTCACCTCTTCTTCTCCTGGTGAGATGGTGAACTCTATTCCACCCGCTTCGCTGGTGCTAAAGCTATCGCACCTTGGTTTGCCGCGAGAGATACCAGGACTTCTCATTGTAAAATAATATATTTACTGTGACACTAATCCCAACAACGCATTCACATTAGATTTTCAAAGTCACAAACGGTAGGTCTCACTAGACCAGAGCAGTTCTCCGCCACGTCACAGTGGGGCGCTCTCGCACAGTTCTGTCGGACTGTCGGCCAAACCGTCCCCACTACACGACAAGCAGGTTAGGTGACCACGATAGGTCAAGCTTGACCCGACAGCCTTCCCGACAAGTAACCAGGAACGCAGCCTTGGTCGCAATGGATCAGCCCACGCGGGAGCCAAAATTGGCCTAAAATGTCACGTCACGGCATGGAGGGCATTTCCGATGCAAGCCTCGTTGCCACTTCTTCTTTCTTCCATCTTTCTGGGCTCTGGGGGTCCAGTGGCGCACAGCAGGCTCTCAAATCATTATCATAATCAACGCGTGCCGGGTTCAATGTTCGGAACAGTCTCTCGGCAGAAACGCTACCATATTGCTCACTTACCGGTGACCACCAGTTGCGTCTCCATGCGGTCCTGGCCGATGGAGTTGTTGACGACGCAGACGTACTTGCCGCCGTCCGATACTTGGGCACGCCTGAAGAGCAACGTGCCGTCGGCTTGCGACACGCGGCCCGCCGGCGAGTCCAGGGCCACCTGCCATCCCCCTTCGACTCGGTGCCAGGAATAGGATGGCACAGGGTAACCCTGAGCCGCACACGGGATCTTCACGTTCTCGCCTTGCCGCGCCCGCACTACGGGGCGCCGGTCGGTCAGCCTCGGTGCCGTGTTCACGTGAGTGTCTGTGGTAAAACGAAGGCAGGTTGAGAAAGAGAAAGAAAAGAGGAATTGGAATAAGAAGAAAACTCAGATACTTGAAGACGGGGAACACTGTTTATTTCCGGCCCTTCGTAAACTGCAGCGCTGCTTTTCAATCAGCAAGAAGGTTAACTGTGACCAGTTTCCTAATAATGTGGCACTTGTATGAAAGTTACCAGTTACCAGACATTGTCTGACACTGGAGATTGCGTTCGGAACTGCGCAGCCGTACAGATGACTCTTTGGCATGAAGACACAAGCGGTGCAGGAACAGTCTACTGCGCTCTGATTGGCTAACACAAGCTTTAGCCAGTGCCCCAAGGCTACTAAGCAGCGTGCATGCAGGCGGAATTCGACTGGCTACCTCGCGAAAAAGGGTACGCTCTATAAGGTGCTAAATGTGAGGAATGAGAGCGAGAAGAGAAATAAAAGGGAGAAAATGTGATATTCAGAAATATCAGTTCACATGGCAGATGTCTTATCGCAACAAGTGCAAATCTCTTTAAAAAAAACAGCGCTGGCACTGCGTTATTGCCGTTTTTAATTATAGTGCCCAAGAGAGATGACCGGACAAGTGAACCTGTGTGCATAGATTTCCTGCTACCTCGAAACCGAACAAGAAATCGTTTTGTCACGATCAAGTTACTTTTTGCCATGGTTTCAATGGGAAGCATTCACGCGATCGATAGGCGACGGTGTTCATACGTTGGGCCGGTTGATGGGGTGGAATGCTCACCTACAAAGTAGTGCTATTGAACGTACCTTTGTTCTGCGTAATAAAGCATTAAATTAAGGGATAGAAACTATACATATATAATGCTATAGCATAGGTGCCTCTAATGCACATAGACCTCTACCTGGAATGGGCGAATGGTATGGAAAGTGAAGGACATCATACAGGAACGGAGTTATGAGCGGCGCTTTTTGATCCGATATTTATATGGCAACAAAAACAAGTACAACACGTGCGATGCGTTCTCGTTAGCAGCCCTTCCTTTTCCTTTTCCATTGGCACTTGTTTTACTGCGGACGTTACAATTGTGGTATATAAAATTGGTTATCTAACAATACTTTATTTAAGAATGTTGATACCGAAATCGGGAAATGTCAAATATTTCTAATGGTGCCTAAGCGAGCTTCTGAGAGCGGAAGGTACTGAATTACGTAAACACCGTTCTGCTGATGCCAAACTTCGTGGTATCAGTGCGAAAAGCGAAGAGTAGCGTCAGCAAGACTTACAAGTAAGATGAGAAAGGAAGCGCGCTCTAGTTTCTTCGGGAAATGACGAGGAACATGAACAACACTTATAAGTAGGCTAAGAAGAACGCCTATACGTAAGACGAGGAACAACACTTGCTCTTTATGCTTCGAGAATATCGATATTTTGAACTGATCAAGGAAATGCTTTCCTGCGTTCGTGAAGGAGGCAATGGGGCTCGACCTCGTAAATGAGGACATAATCTCAACAGGATGCACAGCGGGTATTGTTTCTCATGTGTTAATAAGGGCGCATCACTATCGGCAGATCCATGGCTAGGTCTCCTGCTTCGGTGTTCGTAGACCGCTACTGACTCTTCTGAACGAGTCATACAGCATTGCAACGTCGACCATCGTATCTCATCATAAAAGTGCCAAACCTATAGCATAAACACGTCAACACGTTAATAAGGGAGAGAGAGAGATAGATAGATAGATAGATAGATAGATAGATAGATAGAAGGGACAAGAAAAGCAGGGAGATTACCCACATAAGATTCTGGTTTGCTACCCTGTACTGGGGAAGGGAAAGGGGAAATGAAAGACGGAAAGAACAGCAGAGAGAAAAAGCAAGGAAACGAAAAAAGAATGATAGGGGAGGTTGTGAACGTCCCTCCGAACTACAGTCTCGCCAATAGGCCATTCGAACGTAAACATTTCAAGAGTGCTTTCCCTGTCATGTGGTGTGACGAATATTTAAGTTGGCGTTCCAGGACTGTCTGCATTCGAAAGCGGCCGATAGTCAAGACGCGCCAACGTGGTCAAGAGTGATTGCCTGCGTGCGCTGTATCGGGGACAATGACAAAGTACGTGTTCGATAGTTCCCTCGTCCCCG
Organism: Dermacentor silvarum; assembly: GCF_013339745.2. Taxonomy (NCBI): domain Eukaryota; kingdom Metazoa; phylum Arthropoda; class Arachnida; order Ixodida; family Ixodidae; genus Dermacentor; species Dermacentor silvarum. Next base: position 67,963,630 of record NC_051157.2, on the reverse strand, counting down.
CAGTGGTCACACGCAGCACTGTCCTCCCATCCGATGCGGAAAGCAAACGACTTAGTAAATGCGACGCCAAGCCACAATCGGCATGGCATCGTTTTCTCGGGTCGGGATAGACCAGAGGGGCTATTCTGTAAGAGTGCACCTAGTGGACCGTCCCACTTCGGCTGTCACCATTGGCTCCCGCTTCACGAGCGCGAAGGTGCCAGCCAGTGTCCTTTCGTTAGTTTTCGTTAGTATTAAAGTATTATTTAGTTTTAGTTTTCGTTAGTATTGCAAAATTTAGAGACACACAACAGCTGTGCTATACTTGTAGCATGCATATAGCCACGGCTCCAAGAAAAAAAAAAGCCACTGTGTCCTGATTATAAATTACACCGTAAGCGTTAGTGCGAAAAACATATTTCCACGCTTCAGCAACTCTTTCATTCTTTCCTCAATGAATGAGAACAGCACTAGGGAGCCCCTGGCTCCTCAATTCGTTTATCGGCCTGGAGATCGAGCAGAGTTTGACGCCTGGTGGGCACAGGCTGAACCAACGTGACTAGACTAGCTTCAGTTGTAAAACTCGGTGGCGTTGCGCGGAACCGCCACCCGCCCGCGCCTTCATGGCGCTGCCATCTCACCCAGCTTCACTTCCCCACTAGCCGGCTACGCGAACTGGCCGGACGAAACACGCGGTGCAGCGTTGGTGTATTCTGTGGTTGGTTGTTGACGGCGGATTTCAGGAAGCATGTCATCCGCGAAACTGTAGCCTTCGCCCGCGTTTGTTAAGGGTATTAGCAGACGATGCCGACGTGCTGCGTTCCGGACTGCAACAAGCGGATATCGAACGATGTCGACAGTTCGGCGCGCCACTTCTTGTGGGCTCCCAGCAATGCGACACTTCACTCGGCGTTGAACAGAGCGATTCCTTGTGCCGACCGGGAACTCTCTGTAAAATCCATGGTGTGTGATTTACACTTTCATGAGGAGGACATCTTAAAGTGTTTGTGCATATTATCAATGGATAGACGGCTGAGGTGCCACGAGACAAGTGGACACACTTGCCGAGGGTACGGTGCCGAAAGTGTTCCCGAACCTTCCCTCGTATCTGTCGAACCAACCGGGAAAAAAAAATCACACGAAGACAGATGTTTGGTGATCTATTCTGCGCCATCTTATAAGAGCTGTCACAGAATACGCTGAGTCGTGTGGGGTGCCCCTTGCGCTTTCAGGAACTGAGTGCACGCATCATTAAATTTTTAACAGCGGAGCTGTTTAAGCTTTTTGCTTCCCCGTGAAGTGTTCGCAAAAACTCGCCTAGCGATGACGTCACTGCACACAGCTGCGCCTCGCATCACCTTGCGATAGCCGATCAATAGCCAATAGATAATCGATCAATAATCAATAAATTCCGCCAAATGCTAGGGATGACTTGGTAGTGCTTAGCCTAGCCCAAATATGTGGCCAATATCTTGCGATAGCCTATCAATAGCTAATCAATAATCGATCAATAATCAAGAAATTCAGGAAAATGCTGGGGATGACTTGGTAGTGATTAGCCTAGCCCAAATACGTGGCCAATACCTTGCGATAGCCAATCAATAGGTAATCGATTATCGATCAATAATGAATAAATTCCAGAAAAGCATAACCCGTAAGGCCAGGACCAGCTAGGTGCCGATCAGATCCGCTGTTTCTTTAGCCTTACGCCACTTGTGCAAGCTATGAACGAACGAAACGAACGCTAACTTTATTTATGATCCGGCGAGTTATTCGCGTATTTGGGCGAATACCCCTGCCTAGGTGTCGGCCACGAGCCCTTGAGCTCTGGCGGCTTCCTCGGCTCGCTGGATGGCCCAGAGTTGGTCCTCGAGGGCGGAGCTGAGCAGCGTAGTCTCCCAGCGCGTTCGGCTCGAGGCTGCGTCCCCGTCTGGAACACCCCCCCCCCCCCCCCCCCTCTTCCCCTTGTTTGCACTCCTATAACATGTGTTCCAGGGTTTCCCTGACCTCACAAAACTTGCATTGGTTTGACGAATAAAGTTCTGGGTAATAGAGATTCAAGATCGCCGGGTTTACAAACGTTCTTTTCTGCAGCTGTCGCCATGCGACCGCCTGTCTCTTGTTCAGTTTCTGGTGTGGTGGCGGAAATTTGCACCTCGTCAGTCTCTAGTGTTGCGTTATTTCTCTGTAACTCGTCAGGCTATCATCCCACTCCCACCCCTCACCAAGCTACGCTAATTTTTATTTAGTTACGCGCATGCATACACGCATACCTTGCAGGAACCTTGCATAAAAATGCATTCTTAGGCAAGGTTCCTGCAGCAGCGGCGGGGATCGTCTTGAAGTAAAGGCAGTGAGGAAACGTGCCAAGCTGATGTAGGGGGAGTTAGTTTCCACGTAGGCCCAAATAATTTGCCTAGATTATGTCTATTGTGACAGTTTGTCTTAGCTATATATATATATATATATATATATATATATATATATATATATGGCCATACAGTTGTTTTTTACTTCGTTTTCATTAATAAAGCATTCATATTGGTTTACAAGAAAGTTGTGCTGTAATTTTTGTGGATAACAAATTTGGTCTCACTAGCTGGCGTATAACTACCCCAGACCAAAGTGTTAAGCAAGTAAAAGCAGCGAGAAAACGTACCAAGCTTCTGAATGGGAAAAGTAAACTGCTTGAAAGGTTTAGGCGGCAGGAAGCAACACGCGACACTTAAAAACGCAGCTTCTGCGCTTCGTCGTATGCGTTTCTTCCTATCGTGCAGTTTACCCTTCTTTCAGTATGAACCAACTAGCCCGATATATCTTATTGCTGTAGGTGGATACCGCTTTCGCATGGTATCACTAATTCGGATTATAGGGAGACTATATTCAGACTATAGGGAGCGAGCGTGAAACACGCGCAAGCTACCCGTCCGCACGAGCTCAAGGCTGCGGCGAGGCGTCTGCAGTGGAGCGCGATGGAACGACGCCGCCATCTGGCGGCTGCCCAAAGAGTGGCAACAGTGGCGGTAAGCGCACGGGCGAGGAGTTGTTTTACAACTGAAGCTATAGTCTAGTAACGTTGGGCTGAACCACGGACAGTGGGGATTGCGCCGCGCGTCGTCTGCTAGGCATTATGTGTTTACATAAGCCTGGACGGCATTTCTTCCGTTGTTGTAGCACAGTAGCACGTAGGGGTCTGTATTTTTTGACGGCGTATACAAAACTATTTATCCTTGCGCTATTGTCTTAGTGCTGTAGTACCACGGCCACTACATAAAAAAAGGAACCTTTTTTATTTTATGTAGCAGCCATGGTAGTACGATCAAAGACTGCCCCGTGTCGAGCGCGCGATGTGTGATTGTCGCGCCATCCACTCGTCACAATCATATAACTTTTTCTTTTTAAGGCGGAAGTCTAACATTTCTCATCGTTCACTCTACCTTGAACGTCCTTGAGCTAAAACTTGTCGTCGACGCAAAATCGTACACGATGCCGCCACGGTGTAGTCATTTACTTACTACACCGATCCGGCATCGTTTCTTACCTGTATGTAAACGCTCACGCAACAATTTTGATGGTGCGCAGGGTCACCGTCATCATCGTGTTAATTAAGATAGAGGTAATTAAGACACTCGAACTCATGACCTTCGGTGGGAGTCGAATCCTCGAGTTTATGTCAGGAGTTCGAATCCACGACCTTTGATGTTAATTAAGGCGAGGATAATTAAGACGCAGTTATTTAGATAACGTAATTAAGGCACTCGAAGCCTGGACTCTTAGGTCGGAAAAAACAAGTAATAAACGCATTCGAACGAGAATCTCAAGTAATTTAATGAATGTCTCTTAAGATCAGGCTTTCGTCTTCACCCTCTTTGGCGTTTGCTAAAGTGACTGTCAGTTTTAACGCGATAGTGTTAAGGACGCCATGTCGCAGAGGAGGAGGAGGAGGAAACAACTTTATTAAAAAAAAAATTCAGGGCGTTGTAGGTGGCCGCTTGTCTGCGGCGACCTACATTCTTCTGTCGCAGAAAATCCGGCGTCGGCAACCGGCGTGCGATTTCGGCGGGTGGCGGAGAAAATCATTTTAGGTTTATGTATACGCCACGCCTTCTTATATGACGTGCGGTATTGCGGGTTATATTGCCACACCATTCTATAACTAGTGTTGCTCATACCTTGTCTCAGCATTCTTGACAAAGCTATTCCTCGGGATTTTGAGAATGACAATCCACAGACAAATGTCATCAAACAGAACACCCACAGCGCATGCCTTTTATATTAGGTCTTCTCAGACTGAAATATTAAAAGTGAGAAACAAATACAGGAAATCTGAAAATGATGTAATTTCTTTGGCGCGGTTGCGCACTATCTCCGGGATAGGCTTACGCAAGAAGCCGCGTTTCCACCAGAAAGCTCGCCTACGTGCATAGCGTTCACCGCCAGTGTTTGTCAGTAACCATTACGGTTGCATAAGCTGCAGTCGTCGGGAACCGTGAGTAGCAGTCAGGGATCTTTGAACTGCTATGGCGTTCCACTCTGAAAAGCCAAGCTTAAGCGTCCTCCAATTTTTTTTTTGACAGTGTAGCTGCAGAGGAGGAATGAACTTTAATAGAGAAATGAGCAAGTGAGAATTTTGCTGAATTGCTGTTTTTATTTTTTATTCTTATTTTTTTTAATTTTTACGCTGCAGTGATAAAGAACACATCCCCGAGTGGGGGCGGCTGCGTCGTCAAATATGGCAGACCACTTTCAAGAAAAGAAAAGAAAGGAGAAGAAAAATAATTCATAATCAATAAGTTAACAGGAAGCAAGAACTTCATATGATGTTTCCATTGCGAACCATGGCCAATCCTCCCTTCGTGGGTACGTGCCATAACTTGAAGGAAGAAGAAGAAGAAGAAGCCGGAGAACACCATCAAAAAAGCAGGGTGAAGAAATAGTCAAATGACTGCGTGGACTGAGCAGTTCTCGTTGCAAACCGATTGCATCCCCGGTGGCTCGCGGGCCGCCGGTCTTCGTCGTTCTCTGCTCTTTGGTAAAATGCACCACCTGTGGTGCAACGCCGCGTCAAGGGTGCCCGAGTGGTCACCTTGACGCAGCCTGTGAGACAATCAAAAGAAAGAACGAAGTAGAGCGTTGCTACATAGACACGTAAGGCGAAAACCTTACGTGTCTTGTAGGTGGTGACCTTGCACTGACCTTGGCGAAACTGCGCCGTGACGAAAAATGACCGACGCCACAAAGAGTAAAAACACGTCTAAAAATGAACGAATTGTCGTCACATTTCTCTGGGGGGTTCCTGTAAACAAAGTAAATCAGTGGCTGTGCCAAGAAAGTTTGGTAAATTTTGGTCTGGGAGGGAATTGCACCCTGGCCTTCGCCATGCGAGACGAGCACGCTTATCTGAAGCCATGGCTGCTCCATGGTTGCGGATTGCTAAAGGTGTGCCTAGTGCGTGGCTGACTGCACTCTTCACGTGGTCACAGAGACGCGCTCGTGCCACTGCTCGCAGCGCTGGTCGTCGTCTTCTTTTACAGCTGGCTCCGATGCCACCGCCCCAATACTGCCCCCCCCCCCCCCCCCCCCCCCCCCCTTACGGGACTCTGCGAGAGCACTGACAGCACTGGCCTGCTACTAGTAGGTGCGGCGAATTTGGTGAGTTCTGTAGTGCGCTCCGATGGACAGTTGCCACAATTCTTCATAAACGTATCTTAATCGTGGCAAAAAGTATGCCAAGTGTACAATCAGGCTTTCACCTTAACGTTTTACAAACGTGTAACACTTGCTTAATTTTTATCGCTTCTTGTTTCAAGTACATCGCAAAAATGATTTTACCTTTGGTTTAAACATATAAAGATGTTTCAGCGAGACGTGTATGCCGCACTTTAACGACATATCAAGATGTGTTGATTGCTTCCGCAATCTCTACGATGCACGAAACATGAACGGGGTGGCGTAGCAAGAAGAATCGTAAGCATGCACTTATATCATCTGGCATTGTACACTCAATATTACGATGACTGCATTATTAAAGTAGCGATAATTGCATGACGCTAGCCTTAGTGGTTACACGACCAGATGTTTTCTTTTATTATGTGGTTCTGATGCCACTACGGTGAATTCATTCTTGCCTCGAAATTTAAGCGAGGGCTTTTTTAACTTCATTGGCTGCTACAAGATGAAAGCTAAAATAGGACATTCAGATCATGATCGTGTTTGAAGCGGCAGTCATTAAACGCAGGACATCATACCACTGAGTTGAAAGGCGGCAATTATAATTCCATTTCGCTCTTTATCGCGACCTTGTTAAGCTGACTCAAGGCATTGGGCACTATTATCTGCAATATTCATAATCAGCCTATTTATAAGTCCACTACAGGATGTACGGCCTCTCCCAGCGATTTGCAATTACCCCTGTCTTGCGCTAGCTGATTCCAACTTGCCCACAGAAAATTCCTAATTTCATCACCCCACCTATTTTCTCGCATTCTCGACTGCGCTTCTCTTTCCTTGGCACCCATTCTGTAAGTCTAATGGTCCACCAGTTATCTGCCCTAAGCATTACATGACCTGCCCAGTTCCATATCTTTTTATCATAATGTCAACTAGAATATCGGCATTCCCCGTTTGCTCTCTCAACCACACCGCTCTCTTCCTGTCTCTTCCTAACATTTTTCGTTCCATCTCTGCCCCGTGCGTTAGCACCGCCAGAATGCAATAATTTGTACACTTTTCTTTCCAAAGAGAGTGGTAAGCTCCCAGTTAGGATTTGGTAATGCCTGCCGTATGCACTCCAACCCATTTTTATTCTTCTGTGAATTTCCTTCTCATGATCAGGGTCTCCTGGAAGTAGTTGACCTAGATAAACATACTCCATGCACAGACTCCAGAGGCTGACTGGTGATCCTGAATTCTTGTTCATTTGCCAGGCTATTGAACATAACCTTTGTCATCTGCATTTGAATCTTAAACCCTACTATTATACTTTGTCGGTTAAGGTACTCAATCATTGTTACTCAATCAATGTCATCTGCACACAGAAGGTTGTTGAGGTATTCGCCTTTAATCCTCATTCTTAAGCCTTGCTAGTCTAATGGCTTGAACAATTCTAAGCATGCATTGGAGAGATTGCTTTTCCTTGCCAAGTATGCCTCCTGTACTACGTGATTACGCATTGTCTTTATGACCGCTGGTATTTCTACTGAATCAAATGCTTTTTCATAATCTACGAAAACCACATAGAGAGGCTGATTGTACTCCGTAGATTTCTCGATTACCTGATTGATGACATGAATGTGACCCACTTGTAGAATATCCCTTCATTAAGCCGGCCTGTTCTCTTGGTTGACTGAAGTCAAGTGTTGCCCTGATTCTATTAGAAATCGTCTTGGGGAATATTTTATTCAATACAGAAAGCAAGATTAGGAGCCTATATATAATTACTGAATTATTTAACGTCTTCCTTTTGGTGAAATAGTACAACGTTTTCATTTTTCCAGCTCTCTCTGCCCCTGAAATCGTGAAGTATTGCGTAAAAAGGGCCGCAAGATTGTCAAACAAAATATCCCTATCTTTGAATTAACCGACAGTTACTCCATATTCTCCTGCCGCTTTTCCCCAGGACATGTTTTGCAAGGCCCTTCTAACTTCTTCTTTAGCTATAGAAGGAGCCTCTGTATCCTGTTCATCACTACTTCCAACGGAGTTTGCGTGGCTGCTCTGGGTACTGTACAAGGTCAGTATAAAATTATTCTGCTGCTTTTACTATATAATCGAAATTGCTGATGGCATTACCCTGCTGATCTTTCACTGCATACATCTTTCTGTGTCCTATGCCAAGTTTTCTTCTCACGGATTTCATGCAGCGGCCATTTTTTTTAACAGCTTCCTCAATCTCTCCGACCTTATAACTTTGAATTACTTACTTTATTCTTGTTCATCAATTCTTGTTATTAGCTGCAATAAAACAACCTAATAATTTCAGCTCCTCAAGTATTTACAACTTTGTCGCATCCCTGTCGTAGCCATAACCACGCCGTCTGGTGTATACAAGAGTAGAGAGCGTACATAACTGGCTGCGGTGAAGAGGCTACCAGGACGACGTAAAAAAAATTATGATAGCAAGGCTTAACGTTGCTCTTGAACTTCTCGGACGGTGTTCCAACTATATGCGGGTCCGACTAACGCGGACGTGTCATACACGGGTGTGCCAAAATTTCTGGCAGCCTTAAAGGCTCTAACACGACGTGTAGGGGCCTGTAATAACATCGCACAGGCACCTACTACGCTGCCCGTAAACAGCCGTGCCAGTAAAATTACGCCACTTTCAGGTTTGAGCACTGATATTGTTTCGCACTTTTGATATTTAATAGTGCTGAAATGATTTAATATAAAAGGCACGCGCTTTGGATGTTGCTTCATCAAATTTGTTTGCGGGCTACCATTCTCAAAGTTCTCGGGAACAGTTTAGTCAAGAACCGAAGACCTGGTACAAACTTCAACGGTTAAATAGTGTGGCAACATAACCTGCATATATGGCATAGGAGAAACATACAGCATACATATACCTAAATATATTCCTAAACGCCGATGGCGAAAATTCGTCTGGAGGGTCCACATCATTGCTATAGCAATAAAAACAGCGGAGGTAGCTGAAGGAATGGCTTCGCATTATTTAAAATTTGTGACGCCAACTGTAGACTTAACTGCGGTACACTTCACCTCGAGGAAACTTTTAATGCGAAAACATTATGTGCTCCATGAAGCGGGAAATGCGGCGTCCATTGTTATCGCCCGATGGTACCAAAACCGACGTAGTCAAGTGATGACGTCACGTTTCCGGCGCCGGACCTACTGCGGCTCGCACTGCGAAATCCTACGGTGAACATCCACGACGCCCGGCGGACTCCATGGCCCACTCCCAAAATTAAATTAAGATGCATTACTGTGGGCTAAGGTGGACTAAAATGAATTAGGGCGGATTAAGGTAGATTAAGGTTGGTGCAAATTAGAGCAAGGTGGAGTAAGATGGCTTAAGGTGTACTAAAGTTGATTAAAGTGGATTAGGGTGGATTAAGGAGGAGTTTTATTTAAAGGGATAACTTAAACAAGTCCTAATGCTTTCGCATTCAAATCTCGTAAGGACACTTAAGTGACTGCAAATTTTTTCTTTCTAGCTCCGTTGCTCGTCGCATCAAAGAAGCCGGTAACAAGAGGCAACTTTGCTATGTGCTGCAGAGCAAGAAGCTACGAAAGAAGGGACCTGTTCATTTATATCAGAGCATACGAAATAATAAGCTGCCGTAAACCAGTGACCTGGCGTATTTGCATGGTAGAGACGCATTGTGCGCAAGAACCACCACTCTTGTCCTTTAAAGAAGCGTGAGGGGGTGGTACGCTTGAAATCCATGCCGAAAAGAAGCAACGTGTCGATAGACAATCAATATATACGCACTCGGCTGTCGCACTCAAGAACACGTCGCCGCGTAATCGATACACTTCGAACACACGCCGTGCGAGCATGAGGCCGTGGTACCAATACACTAACGACGTGGCAACGACAGAGAAGAGAGCAGCTGTAGTAACAAAAAAAAAAAATGAAATCCCGAATTTGCCGCACACCACTAATTTGCAGAAAGCAGCAGTCTCCCAGCTTCCATCGGGAGCGGTACACCCCGGCCGATGAACGCCCATGCTCTGGCGTACCGATCAATCGCACTCTTTTTCAGTGGTGACCACTTGAGGCGGCAAAAATAGTGACAGCAAGCTTTTGGCAGAGTTCGCCCGAGGCGCTAATTACCACACAACCCCTAGGGCTTTCGTGGATCACCAATCTATCCGCTTTGTGGCTGCCGCGTTTGTTTGTTCGAGGGACTCTCGGGAAGAGGAGGGTCCCGAAGCGCATGCCGTGTATGCTTTGTACTCGCTCGAAAAAAATATATGTAAAATAAAAACAGAGTGCTGCAGCTACAGGCAGGCGAGTGTTTGTTTGTCAAGACCGGATGGGGGTAACACACTTCGCCGGTGCGCTTCGCTCAAGATACACTCTCATGTGCAATTAGCTGTTCCATTATTAAGTATGAATAATGAGGCTTTAGTTTAGTGATATCCAAGAAATTCTCTTTTCTTTAGTTGCAATACGGCAAAGCGCGTGAGAACACCTAAGCAGGCAGTTATACCGAAAGAGTATAGTTATACAGAAAGACCTCAAATAATTACAACAGTATGAATACGCGATATACAGTAACTGCTGCTGGATATACCTACTGAGGGGCGCGGCAGTGAGCAAACAGTGGGCACGCTTATAATTACGAGACAGCGTTCTCCCTCTTTTGATGGCAGGGCGTCACAGAGAGTGGTTCTGTTACCACTCTTTGTTACCACTCTTTGTTGCCACGCTTTGTTACCACTCTTTGTTACCACTCTTTGTTACCACTCTTGTTAGTTTTGAGCGTTAGTGCTTTACAACTGTGCCTCTTTTTGCGCATGTGGTGTCAACCCGCGTGATCGTTAAACAGGCGGAAATAGACAAACATTAGAGTTGCATCTCATATGGGAGATGATACTCAAGCCGCCTGCATTATCCTTTACTTCAGTGCAACCCATTAAAGTAGTGTTTACACTGCATCATCAGACACTCAATGTATCCTGCAATGCTTTTTTTTCGTTATTGGAACCGAAATAAAGGGAAGAAATTAGGTTACTTTATAATGACGGTGGCCACTTTTTCGAATAAGAAGAGCAAACAAAAAATTTTATGAGATAGGAAGAAACGTCACAGATTCATGGAGTGCGTCAGCCGCTTCAGTAATGTAAACGACAGACCGTTACCGACTTAGCTGCAGTTCCAGATGCTCACTTGAAGGCCAGTTCTCAAATATGACGAAAAGAAAAGCATATGTCTCTGCAATGTTCCTGAACCGCGCAAGAATAAAGTGGGCAATCTGAGCAATGATGCCGCGCTTCAACTTTTTATTATTTAGAAATTTCCGATTTTCAAAAAAATACGAGAAAGATAAAGCTCAAACTAAAAATTTAAAGTAAAGTTAAAAAAATACGAGAAATTAACCTCGGCTTTTAGAAGTTCCGTATTCACACAGAAAGCTTCGAAAATGCCCGCATTGGATTAGTCATTAAGGGAGCCAATATTCTGGACGCCAGAGATACGGGCATACTTGTTGTAATCGCCATGCCAGCAGCAAAGCTTGTTGGCTTTCTTTTTTTTTTCGTTCCTCTTCTTATCTCGCTTTTCGTTTTTGCTTCCAGGGCAGTACTCCAAATAACGCTCCATCGATCCGTGGGTGCCAGGAAATATGGTTGGCGGGCCCCACACACGACGGCTTTCATTAGAGCCGCCGCTGGCAAAACAACGCTCTCGAACCATATTCGAACTTTGAATGCGGGGCGCGTTCACTATCTCCCCCAACGATCTCCATTTCCCGGAGTGAAATTGAGGAAAAAGAAAAAAGATGCAGGAAGCCTAGACGCATGATACTATGAGAGAGAGAGAGAGAGAGAGAGAGAGAGAGAGAGAGAGACCAGTGTATGCAAACACAGTGCAAATATGCTATCTGCTCAACAAAAGTGCAGCGCTGATGGTATAATATATGTACATATGTATAAAAGGCTAATACAACAACGGCGGTAGCCGGAGTCGTTAAGCCGGAAATACCGCAGGCTCTCGAAGAGGGCGCCAAAAATCTAACCCGAGATTTATGCATTCATATTCCCAGATGCCCGCCAAAACAGCTTTTTTTTCTTCCTTTTTTTATATCGGTGTTCATGCTGTTCTAATTTCACTGATTCATTGTTACTTTCTTTCTTTTCTTTATTCCTTCTCTTTCTTTAGAGCAGAACGGCGTCGGCGATAATGCGTAGAGACGTATCGGAGGAATGAAAACAAACAAACGAAACATTGGGAGAAAGAAAAAATTGACCAATACCAAAGACCGAAGTGCAATTCCAGCCAAGAAGTGAGAGAAAAAGAATAAAGAAAGAAAGATGGGGCGCAAATGGATAGAGCCGAGTTGCGAAACAATGACACGTATGTAACACTGATGATGCATTTTTGAATAATGGCGCCGAACGAAGCGTAGCAGAAAGGAAGCATTTCATTTCTGCATCGCAGTTAGGCTTTGGTTTGTTTTCATGTAAAGCAAAGGAAGGGGGGGGGGGGGGGACACGGTGATGACGGCCGACGATATAGCATCAAAGAGAACGGAGGCGGCCGAAAGGCAGAACCCGGAGAAAAAAAAGAGAAGAAAATAGCTCTCTATAGCTCGCACACAAAGAGTCATCTGCATATTTTGCGAATGAAAATTTGCATCCGGCCAGCAAAAAAAAGGCGGCTGCCTTCGCTGCCGAAAGCCATAAAGACAGGCAGGTTCGAAAGCAGTGGCGAAGCCGCTACTTCTGGGAAAAAAAAGAAAAAAAAGAAAAGAGAACGACGGAGCATATAATAACCGCTAGATGAAAGACACAAGGTTGGAGAGAGCTCGCGAAACGAACTCGCTCCTATACAGATATACAGGGCACTTTTTTTCTCTCCTTTTGCTCTTCGTTTGATGATCATTACAACTTCGACAGGGGGGTGAGGCTGATGCGCCTTGTTCACGCGGAATCAGCAGCCCCGCCTGGCGCATCCCGGCCCCGTCCGCCGCATCGGAGGAGGACGACTCGGAAGAGCAAAATCAATTTGGTAACGAGTGCAGCCCTATATGCCATAAGGCTTAGCACTGAGGACTGAGCAGCGGCGCTGGTCTGAACTCGCGCGAGGAGGAGTTGTGCGCTTCTGTGTGTAAGAGAGCGAGAGAGAGAGAGAGAGAATGATAAGAAAGAGAGAAAGCTCAAGCTTGAGAGCGAGGGAGAGAGATAGAGACAATGAAAATACAGAAGCCTCGGTACTCGGCTCGCCGGCTGCGCGCCGCCAATTTCCCCGGGGACTGACCGACCCCCCGGCCGCTCCTGTAGTGGAGTTAGCGCCGCGCGGCCCGAATTTGCATGAGGACCAGCGAAATAAAACAGGCTAAGTAAAGCGTGTGCGCGCGAGTCCGCCGTGTCGCTCGTGCCATCTGTTGCTGCTGGCGCGAGGGCGATAAGCGGCCGGATTGGCGCGGCGTCGATAATGAATGGCGGCGGTGCGCACTGTTCCGTCGGGACGCACAGGCGCGTGCGCAAACAAACAAGCGAAGCACTGCGTCGGCGGCGATCCGTGGTGACGCGTTGAAATAGCGCCCGCTAATGGTGCGCGAGAGTGCGAGTGTATGCATGGAGCTTGGGGGTCACGCGTGGAGTGTATGTGCTTACGACAAGCGGTATGGCTGCTCAGGCGCGCAGTTCCGATATCACCGCGGTGTGGTACGGAGTTGGAGAAACGCGTGGTGGCAGTAAATCTACGCTAGAACGCATTTCGGAGAACGGTCGTGAAATGGCGATGAATATTATCTGTAGGGGCGGCTTCGTGGAGCTATTTGCGTATGAATGAGACGGCTGCGCTTGAACGGCTTGGTCCGGCTTAGTGTTTAGAAAGTGAGCAAAAAAGGAAAATATCAAGAAGTGAAAGAATGGTTTCCCCTGCCTCATTTCCGAGTCTTATTGCACTGTTTCTTACCATGTTGTACTATTTAAAATTCCGACACAGAACGTCCCAAAGTCAATGAAAGCACGTTCCAAGCAAACGTCTGCTCCTCTGAATCAAGCGAGGATCAGTAGGCTATAATATGTATTAGATGCATTACACCCTTGCAGAACACTTGTGCTGAGATCGCATGTATTAACATTATGCCAACTGCTAAAGCCTCCAGAAGTCCTTCAGAAGAAGAAATTACTTAAGGCAATCGTAATAGCTAAGAGGCGGAGAGTGCGTGCTCTTGCCCGATGCAGTGGAGAAAATACAAACTTTTTAGTAATCCACTGAAATAGTCACACAACCACTTGGCCAGTGCTGGTGCACCCTACGTAGCTAAGAAAAGCTAGCTAGGTCAGGATCCTTTTCAGGCCCCAAGTAATACACAAACGTCTTGTAATGCTTATGTAGCACGCCAGTCGGACTCGCACTCATCGAAATTTTACTCAGACGCGCTCTACCGGACTCGGACTATCAAAAATTCTACTCACGGTTCCCCAGCCCGGACTGCCCCCTGTGTGGTGGTTATGCGGACTTAGAGCATGTCCTGTGGGGCTGCGCCTCTGCCGGTCCCCTTTCACCCAAGAGGAAATGATGGCGCTTATTAAGGCCCAGGATCAGACCTCTCCGATCCTGGCAGTCCAGAAGGCCCGCGAGAGGGTTTGAAGGCCCTCAGGTTTGACCTGATGGTCCCCGAGTGGGCCTAGCCAGGGGACTTTCGAGGTTACTCGCGTCTATCGTGGACCGAATAAAGTTCACTCACTCACTCACTCACTCACTCACTCACTCACTCACTCACTCACTCACTCACTCACTCACTCACTCACTCACTCACTCACTCACTCACTCACTCACTCACTCACTCACTCACTCACTCACTCACTCACTCACTCACTCACTCACTCACTCACTCACTCACTCACTCACTCACTCACTCACTCACTCACTCACTCACTCACTCACTCACTCACTCACTCACTCACTCACTCACTCACTCACCTGGGCTCACTTAGACTGATGGATTGGCCTAAGTTTAGTTAGTCTGAGTGAGTTGATTCATGAGTGAGTCTGTATCACACATGTGACTCCATGGTTTTTCTAGTTCGCGAGACTAAATAGAGGGATGAATCTGGGTGACCCTAGCGTATTTGAGTATGTGTTTTCATAGAGCAGTGTCCGTTTGATCCAGTAAGCTTGAGTGAGGACGTGACCAAAGGGCTTATGACCTTTATAAAAAGGTTTGAAGACGTAAGTTGTAAGCTGGTCAATAGCGTAGCAAAGTTCTTGTGACGTGTACTTGAGGTAATAAACTTATTTGTATTACTTGCGCTCCCTACGCCTATCGAGGGCACTTCTCCAGCACGCGCCAATCACGCGCTTTCACATATCATATGAGCCGACGCGCTTTTCATTCGAAAAAATCAAGTCAGTTCCACGCTTGTGAAATCTGATGAAAATCTGGTGGGTGTATAGCGTAGTGAGTATGACGCTCACCTTCGGACCATGAGTACCCCCTGTTCAAATCCGACTTTGCCAAGGAAGTTTATATTGCTTTTCTTTCTCTCTCCCTCTCTCTCTTCTCTCTCTCTCTCTCTCTCTCTCATTTTCTATTTCCTTCGCCCATAGCAAGTTGTATTACAATCGTCGGTACAATGCAACCATATGGTTCCCATAAATGCATGTTCTGCAAGCGTGGGTGCATAGCGCGGTATTAATGACGCTCGCCTTCGGACCGTGGGTACCCGGGCTCGAATCCCGCCTCGCCAAGGAAGTGTGTGTGTGTGAGCCCGCCTCACTCGGGCTCACACAGCCAAAATTCTACACAGCTGGGCTAGTTTGGACTCAGAGTCACCAAAATTCTACTCTGTTGTCGCTTTGGCTGCTTTAAAATACAGAATAGTCCATCTTTACAGATAGAAACACATACACTCTACTACACCTTAGCAGATGACATCAAAGTTAGTGACATCAAGGCGGAATCACTACTCATATTTTATTTTTGCGTATTTCCCAGCTTAGCGAGCCTCCTTTGACGGTAAGAGTGACGTTTTTTTTTTTAAATAATGGAAGCGTAATTTATTCATACTGCTCAGCCTATCTTTCTCTTCAATGTCCCTTTAACGTTTCCAATGTGAACTTCTGCTTGGGCGCGTAGTCTCTCTCCGTTAATTCTTTCTTTTCGCTCCCTTATTTTCTTACCCGGTCAAATCAAACCGTACGCGCATCTGGTTAGCCCCCTTGCCTTCACACGGTTCTCATTCTCTCTGCGTAAAATGCCCAACACCTGTCTCCCTTCTTCCGCGCACAAAGCCTATGCTATCTTTCGTTATTACGAACACTTAAACCACCTCGGGATAAAATTGTGTTATGTCACCGAATAATCGCGCAGAAATTAGAACACTCAGTTGTTGGCCTAGTTGGTTAAACATCTTGCAAAGGAAAAGAGGGACCAGACAGGAAGGACGCTCACTTGCAAGCGTCACTTCCTCACTGATCGTCTTTCCTGTCCGGTCTCTTTTTTTCCGCACCACTTCTGCGCTCCCCTTTGCAAGAAATCAAAAATGTACGTCACTTCTGGCATATATTTCTCTATGATTTATGTGACATATTGACCTGTCCTTTGCAAACTCAAAGCTACTGGCTTTTTGAGGGATGTCGTCCACGAATCTAGGGCAACACGTCCGTGCGACGTGTTCTAAATTTCTCGCTGCAAAGCATCGCTGGGAAATAACTAAACTTTCAAAAAAAAAGAAAGGCAGGGAAATATTTTTGACGGTACGCAAAGGCGCGAGAACGAGGCAAATACATGAGGTCGTAATACGAGCTTGCACGCGTGATCCTGTGTATGCCCTGCCGATTTGCGTGACGTCGTTGCGCGTTCGGGCACATTGTAGAACACAATAGTTCTTTTCCAACCCAGCGTATATTCCTAGCTCACACATGCTGATATGTTCTGCTCTCGCGTAGCGCAACTTGAATAGGCAATACCTCAGACATATAAAGAGCGCACATAAACATAAATAAGTAAATTTAAACTGTCAAAGTGGGACGGGCTTAGTATCATTCAAATATGATGAACGGGAGCTATATATACGGTAAACATATTATCCAGAACCCCGAAGAATAAGCAAAATGAATACGAAGGTATATGAACGGGCTCATCATCTTTTTGATCATCACTGGGGAAAATTGCCTCGCGCGTTTTGAAAGCCATTCAGCTTTCATATTCTTGCTTATGCTCTCATTGTGAACTGCGGTACTATCTCTGGATGGATCTTCTCTTGGACAAATTGAAGTCTCCGAACGCGGTCAAATGTAAAGAAGCATGCCAAAGGGCACGTATAAGTAGATCGAACAAATGTATGCTGATTAGAGTGAAAAGTTGTATTAGTAGAAAACGCACTCTGTTTACTCAAAAACACTCCTTGCCGACAAACATGGAACGCTCCATGGTGCTTTTCCAAAGGGGTAAACGCAAACGCTCCTCGTCGTCTGCAGCGTGGAATAACAAGCACCACATCAATAACTGAGGAAAAAAAAATATGGCGTCGCAAGGCTGCTACGCGCAGTAGCACACAAAAAAGAAAAAAAAAAGCACATTAAAAAAAACGCCCATGAAGAATTTGTAAAAACTTTTTATTTTCAACTGTTTTAGTTTCATATGGCGCCTGTTTTGTTTTCCTCATTATCCTTCCCAACCAGATAAGATCTAGTCCGACTCTCGACAACTTACGCGGTAGCATTCAAGCAGACCCCGTTATTTTTTCAGAATCGTCATCATTATCATCATTATCATGATCAGCTTGTTTTTATGTCCACTGCAGGACGAAGTCCTCACCCAGCGATCTCCAATTAAACCTGTTTTGGGCTAGCTGATTCCAAGTTGTGCCTGCAAATTTCCTAATTTCCTCACCCCACCTAATTTTCCGCCATCCTCTACTGCGCTTCCCTTTCCTTGGTGCCTGTTCTGTAACTCTAATGATCAACCAGTTGTTTCCCCTATGCATTGCATGGTCTGCCCATCTTCATTTTTTCCTCTTTACGTCAACTAGAATGTCGGTTATCCCCGCTCATTCTCTGATCCACACCGCTCTCTTCCTGTCTCTTAAAGGTAAACATAAGAGTTTTCGTTTCACCGCTCATTGCGAGGTGCTTAACGTGTTCTCAAGCTTCTTTGTTACCCTCCGTGTTTCTGCCCCATACGCTGGTATCGGTGGAATGCAATGACGGTATACTTTAAGTTTCAAGGGCAGTGGTAAGCTTCCAGTCAGGATTTAGTCATTCAGATTGATAACGATAGCGATAAGCCCCAGGTCATGATTTGGTAACGCCTGCCAGATGTGTGTTAACCCATTTTTTCCTTCTGTAAATTTCCTTTTCGTGATCAGGATCCCGCGTGTGTAACTGACCTATATAAATGTACTCCTGCACAGATTCTACAGGCTCACTACCGATCACGAATGCTTGTTCTCTCACCAGGCTATATTGATTATTACCTTTGTCCTCTACATATAACTCTTCAACCCTAGCTCAGCTAATTCAGAATGATTGCTGCCAAAGAAGTTTAGAAATCGTTTTATCTTGATGCCGTAAAGTAGCTGTTGCAGGGATTTAAGCCTATATAACAATAGCAGAGTAGAAAAGTGGGAGGAAAAAAAATAATAACGAAAAAAAAATGAATTGAGACCTATCATCTGTATCATCTGTATTTCTTTTATTTCAAGTCCTTATTCTTTTCTGCTTCTTTGTCGCCGGGGAAATAAAATTCGCTAACATTACTTTGATTGCAGGCACGACGGTAGATGGGCTTGCGGGAGCGACGTATTGTCGATTTTCGACGGAAGTATCAACTTTACCGGGATACTCCAGGTACTTACGCAACTTCGGTGCAAAATTGCGTTGATGTCGTGGTTGAGGAGCTAAGGCAATACTTACTTTTTAATTTTATTAAGAATAATACTCTCTCTTGAACTCTAACAGGCCAGGGTAGCTTCTAACGGTCGGCAGAAAAAAATATTTAGTGTTTCAAGGCTATGCTTGGTGTCTGCGCTTTACCCAGTCAGATCACGTGCTCAACGTATGTTGTATGACGCAAATCTCCAGTAAAATATAAAATTAACAAACAACATTGCTGCACGCACAACGTATTGCCGCAGGCCTCTACGTCGCCAGCACTTGACGATCGAGGGTAGCAAACCGGACGCTCTTCTGGTTGACCTCCCTGCCTTTCCTCTCCTTGCTCTCTCTCTCTCTTGTGCCTGCCAGTTTTAACGCGATAGCGTTAAAGGCCCCGTGTCGCTGAAAATCCGGCGCCGGTGTAAGCGTGGGCTCTCCGGCGTAGGTGGCGGAAATAATCAACCCGAACCACCCTGACCGGGCAGGCCCTTCGCGTAGCGCAAGGCGTTAGGGAACAAAATTTAGTTTCTCAAAGTAAAATCTGTCAGAAAATCGTAAAGTATGACTTAACCCCAACCTACAGACGTGATAGCGTCAGATTGTAATGTGTATATACGAGAAAAAAAGCCTGGTAAGCAGCCAGGGATCTTTGAATGCTATCGCGTTCCAATCTTAAAAGCGAAGTTTAGGCGTCCTCCAATTATGATGGTGCGCGGCTCAAGCAAGAAACGCTCACCCAAAAATTTTGTTACAGTCAATAATGCTATGCACGCTACGAACGTGCATGCCGTTCGTGACATAGAAGTATCAGACATGCATCGTTAAAGAAAGTAAAGGCGCGCAAGATAGTTAACGAATATTGTTGTGCGACAAATGTATGCCTCAATGGGTGCAAACTATTTTAGAGCTACTTCTACTGCTCCAGGTACTTCTACTACTCCAGGCACAAACACAGAAAACGCCTGGTTCCGTAAATCTGACCTTCAATCTCAGCCAAGGTCAAACTGGGACTTAGCCTACCACTACAGGTGGCTGCTGCGTAACGCCGCGTGGGCGCCCATATCTTGAAAGCGATCTGCAATGTGGACAAAGTGCACCGAGTGTTGGTAGCTTCGTATGCGCTGTGCTTTCGACGCTCAGTTCGCGTTGCAGCAAGATGCAGTATGAAGGTCAATTCGCTCGCTGCTGCTGCCGCACCGAGCAGCGTCTGTGTGTTGTCTTGTGGTGCCGTTGTAGATGCGGTAGTTGTTGACGGCACCGAGCAGCGTCTGTGTCCATTCCCAAAGCAAGCAAAACCATGTTATTGCTTGACAAACTTGGTTTAACCACGTTCTACCACGGCAAACTTCTTTTAGTGTAGGAGCGAAATTATTTTTCCTGGGCGTCGTAGTTGACACTCTCTCTTTTTTACATTTTACGTATGCTGTATCAATGTAGAATAATTTATCCGTAGATAGGCTGCCGAAGAAATGTACGGAGATCAACTCAAATCCCAGGATGTTCACCTGAAAGCGAGACACTCTATCCACTATACGCCGCAGAGCAGACATGTTGCAGGTCTTTTGAAGTTGGTTTATGTACCTTTAGCAAGCGGCAACCGTGGAGCAGCCGTGGCTTCAGGGAAGCGTGCTCGTCTCGCACGGCGAAGGCCAGGGTGCAATTCCCTCCCAGGCCGAACTTTACCAAACTTTCTTTACAAAGCCACTAATTTACTTTGTTTACAGGAACCCCCCAGAGAAATGTGACGCCAATTCGTTTATCTTTAGAGGTGTTTTTACTCTTTGCGGCGTCGGTCATTTTTCGTCACGGCGCAGTTTCGCCAAGGTCAGTGCAAGGTCACCGTAATGTCACCACCTACATAGACACGTAAGGCTGTCGCCTTCATAACTTCAAAATTAGTGAGCAACGCTCTACTTCGTTCTTTCTTTTGATTGTCTCACAGGCTGCGTCAAGGTGACCACTCGGGCACCCTTGACGCGGCGTTGCACCACTGGTGCATTTTACCAAAGAGCAGAGAACGACGAAGACCGGCGGCCCTCGAGCCACCGGGGATGCAATCGGTTTGCAACGAGAACTGCTCAGTCCACGCAGTCATTTGACTATTTCTTCACGCTGCTTTTTTGATGGTGTTCTCCTGCTTCTTCTTCTTCTTCTTCCTTCAAGTTATGGCACGTACCCACGAGGGGAGGGGGGGGGGGGATTGGCCATGGTTCGCAATGGAAACATGATATGAAGTTCTTGCTTCCTGTTGACTTAGTGATTATGAATTATTTTTCTTCTCCTTTCTTTTCTTTTCTTGAAAAGTGGTCTGCCATATTTGACGACGCAGCCGCCCCCACTCGGGGATGACTTTTTTATCACTGCAGCGTAAAAATAAAAAAAATAAAAATAAAAAACTAAAAACAGCAATTCAGCAAGATTCTCACTTGCTCATTTCTCTATTAAAGTTCATTCCTCCTCTGCAGCTCCACGTCAAAAAAAAAAAAAAAAAAATGGGAGACGCTTAAGCTAGGCTTTTAAGAGTGGAACGCGACAGCATTCAAAGATGCCTGACTTCTACTCACGGTTCCCGACGACTGCAGCTTATGAAACCGTAATGGTTACTGGCAAACACTGGCAGCGAACGCTATGCACGTAGCGTCTGTGTCCATTCCCAAAGCAAGCAAAACCATGTTATTGCTTGACAAACTTGGTTTAACCACGTTCTACCACGGCAAACTTCTTTTAGTGTAGGAGCGAAATTATTTTTCCTGGGCGTCGTAGTTGACACTCTCTCTTTTTTACATTTTACGTATGCTGTATCAATGTAGAATAATTTATCCGTAGATAGGCTGCCGAAGAAACGTACGGAGATCAACTCAAATCCCAGGATGTTCACCTGAAAGCGAGACACTCTATCCACTATACGCCGCAGAGCAGACATGTTGCAGGTCTTTTGAAGTTGGTTTATGTACGCATGATTTTCCCGAAGCTTGCGCGAACTTTTCTTAAACTTCTGCGCTGCTTTGTTTGATAAGTATTGCATAATACTGCGATTTGCACCCCATAAACAACATTAGTTAAGCTTTAAACCTGTCCTTAAGCCTGTCGTCTCCCCATCGACGACGCCTTCGTGGTGCAAACGCAGGAGCATGCCAAAGTATTCCATCTATTCCTTTGTGAGGAACCAAGCTTTGTACAGGACCAGATTATGCGGCCAACACGCTAACCGTTAGTCAAGACACCACAGGAAACTGTAGGCCTATGGCAGAGCGCGCGAGCCGCTCAGAAACTTTCTATGCGCAGCTGGCGCTGGCTTGCATGTCTATCTTTCACTGTGGTGACGGGAATCCAACGTGCACACAGGGTTGCCGGAATTGTGCAGTAAGTTCTATAGTGTTTCGAATAAAGTACAGCAATGTGGCTCATTCCGTGTTGCTGTGCTCAAGCCTGTATCTGTTTAAACCTGTTCTTGGGCAGCGTGGATCACGTGTAGCAAATTGAAGGAGGAGGCTCGCCGAGGATAAGCGGCTTTATTAATTTTGTTCCGTCGCTGTAGACTGCTTCGGTAATCATCTATTAATATTTTTTTCCTTCCTAACTGGGAACGCTCCCTTCAGTGACACCATACGGGCAAATGGCGTTTCGAACACTATGCAGGCTCCCCGGTGGCCATTTTAATTTAAATAGCACACTCTCCACCAAGTCTATACTTGACATATAAGTGCAGGTCGTGGTTTACTGAATTCCTTTACTGCTGCCTACGGTGTTGTGGTCTGTGCTGCCGCTCATGGTTGAACTAACTCCATCCTCACCGTTAGCCTGTCCTGTGTGTGTTGTGATGGGCTTCAGAAACCTACAACACTTAAATTACCCTCACCAGGAAACATAGGAAATTTTGGTTATACTCTGAAAATTGTTACGTGCCCTCTATAGGGAGCGTTCCATCACAATAATTTTTCAAATCGGTTCATAATTAGCAGAGACAGAAATGTTTGCAGTGTCGTGAACTCATGGTTTCAAGAGGCGAGCTTCGCTGCCAACATCGACGCTTTTGCCACTTGTCCCGTCTAGCCTCCGCAAGCAAGGTTCCTTCCATGCGTTTACCGATACCGGAGCCGGAGGATCGTGTCACGTGCACATCACGGTGCCCGCATTCTTTTTTTCTTTTTCTCGCGTTTTTGCTTCGCAGTGCACTTCCTGTAACGGTCTCACACGGTAGCCCACGAGCTGTTGCGTTTGTTTCGTTTCGCTCGGAGCATGGCCTTGCGAGCTGTGCACGAAAACACCTGCGTTGTTGTCTGGCTGCTTCTGCAAAATGGATCCCTCAGTGAGCACACGTTTGAAGAGGTTGATCCGAATCATAGATCCTTATTGAGATACACTGCGTCGTTGTATCGCTGTAAGCGGACTAGTGGTTTGACAAGAAAATGCCACATGAACGCTGATGTAAACGCGAGCGGATCAAAGAACATGATCGTGCGCTGGAACACGGCAGAAAATTACAGAGTTTCGTTGTCTGCGCGCGCGAGTGCACGACGTGGGAACGTGCAGGCGAAACGGAAGAACATTTCTCTTTCTGCTGTACGAAGTAAAACAAAGACACTTAGACATTCGTTTTTTAGGTTTTATTATTTCTGTAAACTTTATATTGTCTACTGAAGCAACAATTCAAACAAATGACTGCTGCTGCCTTGAATAATTCTAAAAGTCACGTGTTGCTGTGAGTGACGTCACATGTAGCAGTGCGAATTACGTAGGCGCACGTGTGCGAATGACGCCGACTCTCCGGCTGGGAGCGCGGCACCGCGAGGACAAGGGCGCATGGCGTTTGGTTTGAAATTTCAGCCATGCATGTTCGCGGCGCGTAGAGGCGTAATACTTCGCAGACACGATCGTTAACGCGCATTGCATGCTCGGCACTTGTCATCTCAAAATCACCAGAGCTGGTGAGGGGCCGTTTAAGTGACTCTCGGGCGGAGCGATTCCCGGCGGCGTTTCAAGGTTAGGTCCCACCTACACCTAGCAACAGCTAGCGACAACCCTCATTCTCTTCCTTCACTCATGGACCACATGCGTGGTGGCCAGGCACTCTTCCTTTGCACTCTCTTCCATTCACCGCACATTTTGGTCACATTTCTCTATAACTGCTTTCCTAATGACCTAGCGCACAAATTGAACAAAAGACAAGGGAGGAGCAACACGGATAGGCTCTTGATCGTGTTGCTCATCCCCTGTCATTTGTTCAATTAGTGCGCTGCACTAAGTCATTGGAGCACCGACTCGCCCAAACCTGTGCGTTGCTGTACTAAGACAATCTTTTAATTTATTTTAACGGTCCGCTCCCCTCTACACTTCTGCTTACACTGTTTACTTGTATAGGTGATAAAACTACTGATCCTAAACCAGTAATGTAGGTAACGACAGCTATCACAAACGTAAATGACGTAAATGGTGAGGAGGACGTAAATTCTGATGGTATCAGGATATCTGAGTATAATACTCACCGATGATGATAAGCCTGGCGACGGTTGTGCTTCGGAAGACCTTTCCGGTGAGCCTGTGCTTGGCTTGACAGTAGTATTTGCGGTGACTGTCCGAGGTCGGGTCAACCTTGCGGACGTGCAGTTCCCCGGATGGGAACACCGTGAAGCGACCACCTACAAAAAGGATGTGACGCACTCGTGAGTTCCAAAAGCGAAAGGTGCAAAATTAACGTCAGTGTGGCAGGGGATCTGCAGATATTAAGCTTTACTGCTCGAAGAGGGACTGTCTAGAGCCAGTTTGACTGGTAGCTGCTCAAGAAGAATTGGTTTAGAGCCAGTTTGAGTGATAGTTACTCTCTACAAAGAAAACCGACAAAGCAAGAAGAAAAGAAGCGGTGAATGAGAAGACTTGTTCTCTGAATTGTTAGTACACAACAACCTCAGTGCGCAGCAACCTCTGTTCGCTGTTGCATCAGTGGGAAGATACCGAAAGAGGCTTTGGCTCCAGTAGGAGTGACAATCCTGCAGATTTATTCCGTGCAACACTTTGCCACCGGCATAGCCATCGGTAAAGCACTTCAATTTTATACGAGGCCGGAGAAATTTCTGGAATTGTAAATCGGTGCAAGACGCTGTGCAGCTTTATTTCCTTGATATATGCATATGTTGTTACTGGTGAAAGTGGCTTGCAACAGCGAGAATGTAATAAATTGGAGATCAAGACAGAACCTCCGTCGCTCACTACGTCCCAAAAATCAATCAATCAATCAATCAATCAATCAATCAATCAATCAATCAATCAATCGATCAATCAATCAATCAATGCTAGCGTACTGAAAAAATTCGCATGCATAATAGTCCGCATTTCCATATTCTCATGTGAACATACGGGCATGCAATATGAAAACCCGTATGTTCCAATATATCCCATAAGATTATCGGATATAGGAGCTTATTTATTTATTTATTTATAAGACCCTCAAGGTACGTAGTAGTACATTGCAGAGGGGAGGGGTGCGAATAAAATGCAAGAGTAAGAATTCCAGGATTAGTTCACTGACCTCCAGAGGAGTAGATACCCCCCCCCCCTCCTTGTCGTCCAACACCCTTCCACGAAAAGAGGAACCTACAATGACGCGTCAACCGGCTAACACACAGCGCTGCCTCAAATTACCCCACCGACGATCAGTAGCGCATTACCTTTCTTTTCAAATCTACGAACTCGCCACTACCACGCCCTCACTCGTTACTTCGCCCACCCGCCATACCTCCTCTCCCCTTTAGAAGAACCGTCCCTAAATATACTGTGCCGAGAAGAGCATATGTCGCCTTGGAAAAGACAAGTCCACTTGTCGAAACGTTGGCTCCTGCTCTCACCTTGTTCTCGTGTTGCTCATCGCCTTGAATTTCCATCTGCCACATTCCTCCTGTTTTATCAGTTAAATTTAGTAATTCATAGGACAGGGAACAAAACAAGGTATTGAAAAAGTAGCAATATTTGAATAACAACCGAAAAAACGATTGTTTACATAATACGGAGTAATTAAATGCACAACTTGTACACTATACCAAACAGGTAATGTCTGCTTGGGGAATTATGGGTCATATGTTTCTTTTTAAATAAATATGCCTTTCTGGTTTCTATAGAGTGGCGTCTTAGTCACGGCATAGTAGCGTATGTTTAGGAACCCCCAGTTTTGGCCATCATGTCATATGTTGCGAGTATTGTTGAATATGTCTGTTCTTGCTCTAACCTAAATATAGTGCACATTGTGAGGTCACCGAACTGCCCCCAACAATGGCATAGCGAGCAGCAGCAGTTCACAACGCGAAGCTCTGGAAACTAAGGTGCTCACTTGCTGTATGGTTCGCATATAACTAAATACATTCCACGTGGTTGTCCCGCAGAAAAAAAGAAGAGCGTATAATCTTTGAAGATCGAGCCGAGATATTGTGGGAACTGCCTAAACTTCCCGTGCCATTAGTCGACACCGGATGCTTGTAATATTTTATACCCAAAAGAGATATACACAGCCCGCGACGTTCCTTCTCCGAGCTTCCTTCCAACGAAAAGCAGCATGCCCGGGCTTTTCCATCAGAGCGCCCTGAAGGGGTAATGAATGATGATGAGACCACGTAAATTGCGAGTCCTGGAAACGGCACCTGCATGCAGTGATTCGAGGCCAGGCAGCTAGTCGCGTCTTAAGCGGCGCGCAGCTCAAGGAGCGAAGAGCACTTAAGCGAAGCGAAGAACAGAGAAATCCATTAGGCCAGACGCCGCCATCAAGCGTGTTTCAAAAACGATTACGCCATCGCGAGCACGTGTGTTCGCACCATTGCCCTGAGGCACGGACAGCTATTGTGTAGAAGCGCTCCACATTAGACGAGTCGGGACTGCGGTTAATGCATCACGTTACAAGACGAGCGAGCACCGAATGCTGACGAGAAAAGGAACACGGCTCTGTGGAGCAGACAGTCCGCGCCTAAATGTTGAGCAGTGAAACGTTTCAATTGTCGAGCGTCGTAGTAATAACGCGGCCGAATGTTTCAAAAATAGTACTTCTTGTTCTCGAAAGAAACCTCCAAGTTTTCTCGCCAAAAAAAAAAAAAAAAAACAAATAAACTGAGAGCTCTTGCGTCCTGGAAGCGCTATCACAAACGTCGTGCTGCTCTTATTGTTAGTTAGCGGACTAGAAAAGCGCGGTTAACGAACTTCTCTATCATGAGTGGGCCTTCTACATGTACAGTAATGAAGGTACGTACACCTACGCCCTATTAATGACCAACTCAGAGAGTGACCAACACAGAGTGTGCTTTAATGCCATCCTTAATAGTGCGAGGGTAGTGGCGGCTTCTTCAAACCCTCTTCTCGGATCTTATATTACTGGAAAAGAGCGCTATCACAGCGTGCCGTCATTCGTTTAGAAGCTTCATCACTAGTATAGGCTTTAGTGGACTGTTACCGGCTCACTGTTACAGTTAGCGACCCTGTTGACGCCAAGTGTCCAGGCGCACCATGGTAGAGCAACAGCACGCTATAACACGTACCTTGTTGGAACTGGTGATGGTTGCCGCAAAGGAACAAGAGTATGTTAAGACGGTTGTGTTCAACCTCGGGATAAGTTCAACTCACACACTCATGTTCTCTATCTCTGGATGGACAGGGCGACACTTATAAAAAATATACATTAGAGTAATCTTTAGGGGATCGTTGAAGCGACTCGCTACATCGGTCGCAGAGCTAAGACGGGACTGCGCGTGCGATGACCACTATGCGATAAGAAAAACATCGATCACGCACCAGTGAGCGTAGTCAGGGCCTAAAGCATAGTCCACAGGCGTGGAGCCGTTCATTTTGTTAGGATTGCCGCTGTTTCGGCAACATGCCTGTACATTCACAGCGACCGAATGGCGCAATAGGTGTTCGCTGTCTCTAATCTTCGATAGGTTTATGCTACAAAAAGTATCCTGTATTAAGACGTAATAGATAACTTGAGAGTAGTATGTTTATTGACACCTGTGTCAAAGACGATGCGCTGTTATGGATACACGACGTAAACTTATGCGCGAAATTCAAATGATCACAATTTTTGACACACAAAAGAGTTTAAGTAACTGAGCTCGTATTGACAATTTTTTTTTGCGTCACAAAGCAGTTAGTTTGGTTACGCGAGGTGCTCTAGGGAGGATGGATGGATGGAATAAACTTTATTGAAGTCTTGCAGATCGTGACTCATCCCGAAGCGGGCCGCTCCCACGTAGACACTGACAGGCCAAGCCAGAGAGTAATTCGGATTGAATTAGTCTACACGGTATAATATTTACCCTGCAGATAAAGTGTTTCTTCAATCCGCCACAAACGCAGTGCTGCATACAGTTTTCTCACGTAAGTATGGATCCACGACAAAACGCAGAGTATTGCTGACGAGCATCGATTTCCTTTCAATTGTGAATGTTCTTTCGCTCAATTTTACGGCCATATATCTTTTTTTTGCACGTGTATAATTCATGCTTACCTGAATGAGCAAACTTAAGGACTCACCTCAGTTTTTTTATAACGTATAGTTATTTTTTTACAAACGTACATTCCTTTTTCTGCACAAAAGATACGATGTAATTGTACCATTTTTCGTTTCAGTCGGTAGAACTTAAGGATGTTGACACTATCCGGGAAAACCAGCTTTTTACGCCGACTGAAGTTCACTTGAGCTCCTGAAAGGTTTCAGTGACATCACGGCGTTGTCTTTGGCGATCAGGAATCCAATTGGAAGAGTTAGCGGAAGCCTTCAATTATTGTCATCAAAATTTTAAATACGTGTTTCGTAAAAGAATTGATTGCAAAAAATAAAAATGAAATAAAAACGACGCATCTTTCTTCCAGTGTGAGTGAATAATATTTAGAAAACCCCTTTCCCCTGAAAGGCGCCAGAACAAGTACAGTGACTTTTCACTAAAATATCCTCACGTCGCAAAGTCTTCGTTTTGCCATCTAACAATCACATGTTGCCCTAATCAAACAAGAT